>NC_064553.1:4621712-4684394 GCF_023856365.1 Brienomyrus brachyistius
TTGGGAGGCCATCCTCAGCCCCCAAGGTCTCAGTCAGAGCGGCTGTGAGGCTTCAGAATTCGGGAATCGGGGGGGGGGGGCCACGACCTCTACTCTTGCATGTTAGCCCCCGACTGCCTGAGGTCAGAGGTCACTTCCTTTGGTTAACAGCTCTGAGCGCACACACACACACACACACACACACACACACACACACACAGATGGACAGACATATGTGAACACATTCAAAGCAGAAAAATGCAAATAAGTTTTACATCCTGTGTAAAATCTTTCACCCACAGAGAGGACGGACATTGACCCTGCCAGTCCAGGGAAGATCAGCTGGTCAGGCTCATTATGGGATGTCTCCTTCATCACATTTCATGCGGCCTCAACACCCTGCCATCCTCCCCCCCCCCCCCCCCCCCCATTCCTAGCGATCTGCAGACAGGTCACAAGACAAATCGCACTGGGAAAGAGCACCACAGGACACACCCTGCCTGCCCGTCACACCTGCCATCGTCATGGCAACCTACATACCTGTTCCTAGTAGGTGAGGGCATGTTTACAAAACACAAGGAGCCAGCACTGTTTATTGCCACACAGATACCCATCCATCCATCCAGCCATCCATCCATCCATCCAACCATCCATCCATCCACTTACACTGCTTAGGGCTGTGGAGACGCAGATTTTCAGACAATCAGGACAGACCAAGCTCTCAGAATTCCATAAAAAGCAAAAAAGGAATGGTTGCCATGAAGGAAAATGGGGGGGGGGGGTGCAGACGGAAATCAGACTTTGTGTTCAGTGGGTGTCACTTGTGACACAGGGGTGGGGGAATGTGCTTCTGGGAAGTGAGCCGTGACGAGCACCAAAATCACACCCCTCCCAACTCCACGAGGCTCGCGTTCGCGAAAGTGACAGGTCACGTCTGTTCACCAGAACACAAAGACTAACCCTAACTGTAATAGTCTGGCCCAGTGGTTCTCAAGCCTTTTTCCCACTGGAACCCATTGTCGCCGAGTCGCGACCCTATTTCAAGTATAGGTTTAAATTAACGCTATGATCACCCGCGCAGTGCAGTCTGTAATTTATGCCAATCAAAGCCCATCGCACAAATCTGATTGGATGCGGCAGCGAATTTTAAATTAAGCACCTGTGATTTGGCTTCTTGGATTGGATGAGTTCACTAGTTTCACGCTAAGCAGCTGCAGACCCAAGACCTGTTTATATAGGTTAATTCGTGGACCGGGGCTGGGAAATCTGATCGTGGATCAGTATAGGAGCTTGCTGGTTTTAAAATGCGTACAGCTCTGCCTCGCGACCCTTTGAGAACTTGCTGCGACTCAAATTTGGGTCACGACCCATGGGTTGAGAATCGCTGGGCTATTCTGACAGGAACTGGGAATAGCAGACTTTGACATTCACACGCAGCGAAATGCAAATAAGTTTTATATCCTGTGTAAAATCTTCGACCCAGGCGAATCATTTAAGGTCCAGATTGATCAAACCTTCAGATCACTTTAGATCCCATCGCGAGTCATGAATTTTATATCCGGAAGATCATTAAAAAGTGGAAGTAATAACTACAGGTATCAAGCTCTGGTGTCATTGGTCAAAATGAGGCATATTAACAAACACAAGGAGCCAAACGTTAATGACACACAGAAATCAATCCATCCATCAATCCATCAATCCATCCATCCATCAATCCATCCATCAATCCACTTTTGCTGCTTGTGGTACTTACAGTTGCAGAGACACATTTGCAGAGACAGATTTTCTTACCATCAAAACAGACTAGACTCAAAATTCCAGAAAAAGCGAACAGGAATGGTCTCCTAACTGAGGTCCATGGTCACCGGGCACCTTGTTCAGCTCGGACACACAATATCACGTGCAACACACAGCCAGAGGAGCCTTAAGCGGAGGTGGGCAGACGCTGAGGCACAGTCCGCGACGATGAAGTGCAGGTGTGGGAGGTAAGAGAGGAAACGAGGCGAGTGGAAAAACAAGGACGCGTCAGTGATGGACGGGGGTAGGGATACACGACGAGCAGGAGCAGATCATTCGGGGAACGCGGTGAACACGCGGCAGAAAGGCTCTGTTCATGCGCGGGAGAGAGGAAAGGAGGGAGGCAGAGGAGGACTTACTCTGTAGGTGTGTAGGTGCAGGAGGAAGGGCAGGGATCTCCGGAGCCTGTCTAAACAACGCATCCTGAAGCAACACGACAGCGCTAGGAAGGAGGTGGCAAGGGCTCTTGGGACATGTGGTGGGGGGCAGGAGCACTGGGGGAGGGAGGGGGGGGGCACACCTCCCCCCTACCACACAGGGTCAGCAGAATGCTCCCCCCCCCAGATGAGCCACGGCCGGAATGATCACCTTCTCCCCACGAGCCGGAGTAAAACGCTGAACTCCGAAAAACGGTGCAAAATAAAATAGGAATAGAAGGCAGGTTTCCCTGGGAAGTTCTCAGCCGTGAAAGCGGAAGGTGTCCAGGCGAGAGTCTGCAGATAACGGTACTGCGGACACACGGCAGGCTGCTCCCCCCCCCCGGGGATAGAAACAAGAGATCCGTCTTGTCGCTTCTCTGCGCAGCTCGGCGGTCCGGCGACGGGCACGATGGCGGGTGGCTCTCCGGGCTGGCGATCTCCCTCTCCCCGCTCCTCTCTCACTCCAGCGCACTTATGTGGCCGAGCCTGCATGTGTGAGCCCCCCCCTGCTCTGGGTGGATTTTGCAAGCCCTGCGTTTCTGGAAGGAGGAGCCCCCCCCCCTCCCCCAAATCACCCCTCCCTCTGCCACTGGCCAGGGACAGAGACGCTGTGGTATTCCGCCGGACGGCCATCTGATCAACAGCCAAGGGGTCAGATTTAACTACAGGATGGAGAGTTCATTTCCTGTGTGCGCCCCTCGGGATCTTAACAAGTTCAGGCTGCCCCCCCCCCGCCCGCTACGCACTCCCACACAACAGCCAATCTTCTGTATTCACTTTTCACTCGAGTTCCTGCCTCAACCCCTCGAAAAATGTTATCACTGCGAAATGTAAACAAAGCCTAACTCCACTGAGACTTTTTTGGGTTGTTCCTCCTGCCCCCCAGACCACTCATATGAAGTGGCCTCTTCACTTTTTTGTCAAGTTTAATTAACCCCCTCACGCTCATTCCGGCAGGCTGATCTCAGGCGGATGCTTGGCATTCCCAAAGGGGCCATTTCTCAGAGACGCAGAGGCGTGACAGAGACCGGCCTTGCCAAAGCGGCAGGCCGTTAATTAAAACTCCGGAACAAGGTGCTGGGGCGGGGGGGGGATTCAGCGCGAGGTTTTGCCTCCTCACAATTTCGGCCAATTCTTTTGGGGAATCTCGGGAATGTATCTGAAGGTGCATCGGTCTCATTGGAAAAGGGAGACGGACAGAGGATGGTTTAGTTAGGAGTTCAGGCACTTAACCAGACTCCTATATAAATTCCTCAGCAGACGGAACAACAGAACCGGCTGTGCATGCCAGTGGACCGACTCTGCTGACCCAGAGAGACCGCCACGGCCTCTGCCTCAGCTGGCCAGGATGACTTCACCTCTCACCGCAGCTCTGCATTTGACAGTCCGTTGACAAACGGTCCTCTGTGACCGTTGGAATGTAACACGCTAGAAGTGACCAGCACACGCCCTCCCTGACGCACGCTACCAGAGGAACAGAGCAAATCGCATCAGGAAAGGGGAGGGGGGTTGGCTGTTAAAGGAAATCATCCTTTGTGCTTTCGTTGGTCATTGAGCACCGCGATACCCAAAATGCTGCAGTACCACCATCTGGCCATGAGATGGTAGTAAAAATGCTGCAATATAATAGCGTAATGAAATACTGAACTGGACCTGGGAGCATGGACGAGTTTACCAAACTGTAATTAACTAGTGAGTCTCATTACAAAATATAGCAGGTGAACCACAGTACATGTGACACAGTGAGCTGTATTTAGCCAGTAAAAAAAATGGCTATTTGCAGACGAACAATAAAAACGATCTGAAACAGGCAATGCATGGGATTGTCGGTCATCTCCTCAGGAAGAGAAGCAGTTTGTCACCCTCGCTGCTCATCTGGCCTGGGGTGGGGGGGGCACACTGGCAGAGCACCTGAAGGCACAGACTTGTTGTTTGGGGGGGGGGCAGTCCTCCTTCAATACACAGAAAGGGGCCTCTGTTTGTGGGGGGTGGGGTTTACGGACAGTCAAACTCCATTAAGCTGGAATCTGTGACTGCCTGTTAGTGGCTGGGAAACAGTGTGTGTGTAGCCTGCAGAAACACACGGGCACATCTTTGCACTTACATGTTTGTGGGAACTGTCCATTGATTTCTATGGTTTAAACCCTAATCCCAACTATACCAACCCTAACCCTACCCAGCCCTAAGCTTACTCATTAGTAACCACCCACCCACACACACACACACACACACACACACACACACACACACACACACACACACACACACACACACACACACACACACACACACACACACACACACACACACACACAGGCAGCCCCTTCTGTCCCACCACATGCCAGGCCGCCTGGCTCATCCCAGGGCCCAAATCTAAATGACAGAATTACAGACTCTCACTCCTTCTCCATCAGGGAGAATGAGGAGGGGGGGGCTAGCTGGCCTGGCCAGAGACACGTCTGACCCATATGCGTGGCTTTGAAATTAAATCGTCTGACTGGGGTGGGGGGTGCGCTCACGTGCAGTTTAATGCACAGAGCAGACCTCACCGCCTCCACCCACCCCTTCATATATTCCTCCCCCGGTGCCCCCCTCAGACTCATGCAGCAGCTCAGGGGGCAGGTCACACCCCAGCCCCTCCTCCCCGACATGCTGGACCCCAGGAGGCCATGAGGAAAATGCGCTACTCACATCACACAGAAATGAAGTTTAGAACAATGCCCCACACTGACACTCCACACTGTGGCAACAGAGGACACACAAGAGATGATGGAGAATTTCAGAAGGGCCCAGGACAGCCCCCACCTGGTAGTGTACACAATTAGATAAAGCACAGGAACCCCCACCAAGCTGCTGTCTCACCTCAGTCCACTGGAGACCTCTCCAAAGCCCCCCCCACACACACACACACACAGACCTCACACTCGTTCTAGAGGCTCAAAGGTAAGATAGATGTGCCAAAGGCTAATCCATCCATCTATCCATCCACCCTCACGCTCGGCTCCGCCTCTTTCTCCACCTGACCTCCCCCACCCAGCACCTTCACCAGGGCTCCTGTGAACGGCGGCACTCCGTACCTCCTCTACCTCCTCCTCCTCCTCCTCCGCCTCCTCGTTTGGGAGCCGCTGGTAGTCGGGGGTGTCCGCCATGTCAGGGTGGGCCACGCGTCGTCTCCCTGCGCCCCGCGAGCGGCCCGCAGGTTCTGCTATCCTGAGGCTGGCTCTGTCAGGTAGAACCGGACCTGTCTGAGCAGCTCATCCCAGCGCCCTGGCGGTGACTCCGTCCGCCGGGTCACGGACGCCATATGGGGAACCGGGCCAGCTGCAGAACGTGCAGTGCTGCTCCCAGCCCGAGACACGCTTTCTGTTCGTTCTGTCCCCGCACAGTGATAATCCTCTATTGTTGTTGGTTTTTGTTTTTACTCACCCCCCCCTCCAAAAAGATCTCCCCCAGCGACAAGCGGCGTGGTTTTTCCACTGAGCTTGAGTCCTGGACCAACCAGCCAATCACAGCGGTGCGGCGTCCTCCCCCCACCTCGACTCCCCCATCCACCACAGTACTGAGAAGCTTTAATCTGCCCAGACCGACGGGCAGGAGTGCGGGTAAGAGAGAGAGAGAGAGAGAGGAGAGAGAGAGAGAGAGACAGAGAGAAAGAGAGAGACAGACAGACACGTGTCAATTTCGGAGCCCCTACATCCCTCAGCATGGAACCATCTGGAAGGCAGCATCACCCCCCATTAGCAGACCTTGTTCGCAGCCTCGCTGCACCTCTCCCCCCCCCCGGCTGCCAGTCCTTTGCTGCAGACGAGGGCGCTGAATCCGCCCTGTGAGCTCCACAGTCTCCTCGGCGATTCCGAAACACACACGTGAATAAATGCAGTCCTTCTTCATTTTCCCCGGACACGGTGCTCAGGATGCTGGGAATGTCTCCCGTTGCCATGCTACATCTCCCCTGTGCTTAATTACGCCCAGAAGGCCGATACATCACCTCCTCCCCCCCCCCCAGCGAGAGGCTGCCTCATTGTGTCCCAGTGTTTGGCAGCCCACGATCCCGCCCCTCCCTGCAAATCACCCCCGCTGTTGCCGTGCAGCCAGAGTTCGTCTTTATCTGGGTCCCGCCTCCCCCCTCACCACCGCCCCCTACCACCACGAGGTGAGGAGTGCGGCTCCATTCGCCAGTCTGCTCTGCGCGCTGCCGCCCCACCCACCCCACCTCCTGCTCACAGTCACTCCTGCTCCTTCACCACACCTCCCTCCCTCTCTCTCCTCCCACCTCTCAGCAGACGGCTGTAGAATCTGCAGCACAGACGCATTGTTCGGACAACATACGCAGGGAGGGTGTCATACAGACAGGGAGAGTGAGAGAAAGACAGACGGACTGGTAGACAATCAGACAAAGACATACAGAGAGACAGCCAAAGGGTAGACAAACAAGCAGTGTCATACAGACAGACAGACAGAGTCAGACAGACAGACAGAGTCAGACAGACAGACAGAGTCAGACAGACAGACACAACAGACTTGCCAAAGAGACCGTTTGAGATTCAAACAGGCAAGCACACAAACAAGCAGAAAGACAGTCAGACAGACAGAGCAACAGAGAGACAAAGCGATACAGACAGATAAACAGACACACACAGCCAGACAGACAGAAATACAGTCAGACAGGCAAACGCAAAAATACAGGCAGAAAGACAGGGAGCAGGGAGAGAGCGAAAGAGATAGACTGCCATCTTGCTTTTTACACCCCATTCAACCTTCATGTACAGAGAGATGGGACATTGTCTGCACCCCCCCACCCACCCACCCACCCACCCCCCAACGAGCCTGAGACGTACGACAGTCTGGATGTCCAGCGAGCCGAGCCGTTAAATACTCACTGACAGCCCCCTTAACCATTCAGCTGCGGCTTTGCTTTTCGCCAGCTACTCCTGCCACACACCCAGCCAGAGAACCCCCCCCCCCTCAACCAGAGCATGCGTCCAAGCCATTCTCCCCTCCCCAGGAGGGAAAAAAAACAGCTTTTAAAAGGTACTCATTACTCATGAATAAATAAAGACTTTTAATTAATCATGAATGAATAAGGGAGGGTGAGATTCTGTGAGCTTTCCTGTGTTTTACGCGTTGTTCTCTCGTCGTGCGTGTCTGTGCGAGTGTGTGCCCCCCGTGCATTCTAACCCCCAGGCTCTCGGTGACCCAGTAGCGATTATTAAGGAAGACGACACGCTGACAGCAGTTTGACGCAATTACTCACCCCTGACAAAAAAAATTAAAACAGAAAAGTCAGTCAGCAGAGTGAACTCAGATCTGTGAACCAAGATACCACGACTTTAACCAAATAACCAAAAGTACGCGCGTCTCAATAGCCCCTAAATCAAAGGTTCCGAGCCTTTTGTCCGTGAACCAGTTTACACAGTACAAATATTTCACGGACCAGCAAAACAGATGAGTAGGACCATTGCAGTATCTTAAGTCTAATGCTTTCCGTCTTTTTCCAGACGTGGACAGAATGCCTGAACGTGAGGGGTAGTAAAAATATATATATAGTTTATTTTAGGAAATTACTCAAACCCCGCACAAACAGCCCAGTGTTCTGCGGCCCGCTGAAACACTGACCACAGACTGCTACCGGTCTGCAGACCAGGCGTTGGGAACTCCGACTCTGAAGGACAAAAAGCATTCGTGCATTTTTCTACTTCGTTAGGCCGTTGACCCAAACTGACCCGTGTGTCATTCCAGAAATGCTTTAATGCATATATAATGAGGCGATTATGTCAAGCAAGGGAAAGATGCAGATGGGGGGGGTGTAAAATGTGAGAGAGAAACAGGGCGTAATAAGCTCACCGCCTGCTCACCACTGCCCAGCTTTTCTGCCGGTGTGCCTGTAAAACTCAACCAATAAAAAAACACGTAGCATGCCGGTCACACTGAGCACGTCTCCGGCAGTGGGATGTCCCGAGAGCCGTCCCATTCGGCCAATCAGAGCCCATCGCTAGCGACGTGGACTTTGGACGGCGTGCTGACGGCAGTGTGTTTGTCCACGCGGGGGGGCGACTTTCAGCACTGCAGTCCAAAACAGAACCTGAGCCAATCATATTGGTGACCAAAAACAAATAACAAAAAAAATACAAAAAAAAAAAATAAATTAATCGTATTTACTCCCCTTCCGAGCTCAATCCTGACTGAATGAAAAGTGACAAGAAGCCAGAACAGCTAAGCAAAGGGGGGCGGTGGGTTAGAGAGACACAGCAGAGTGAATTGCAGCTTCTCACCTGAAGCCTGTGAGGGTCAAGAGAGAGGGGATCAGTGGTTTGGTCCGACTGCCCTGAATCCTTCCGTTAGCTCAGAATCTGACGAACGTGCTTGCATTTAGGAACTAAACCACGCAGGCCCGCTGATAGTGGCGGGGAGTCACAGTAAGCTGGCTTCGGTCCAAAGGGCTTCGTTCCCTCGATCCCCGTTCTAAGCAAGCAGGTCATCTTCACCTTTCAGCTCACGTTTCACAAGGTGTGACTGCATCCCGGCCGAACCGACCCCATGATAAATTCAGAGACATTCTCCTGTTACCTTCCGCTTCCAAAATACAACAAAAGATTTTTTTTTAAATGTTGACAAAATCCAATGTTGTTACTGGTGGCTTCATCTCTTCGGTGGAATAGGAGTAACTCTCTCTCGCCTGAATGTAAATGCGTCATGTAAATGTTTCCTATTTGCATGTCTGAATATCTTGGCCCAAGACAAGCAAAGGAGAGATTTATAAGCGCGAAGTGTTGTGAAAACCTACAAGAAAAACTAGCTTACTACTGGGGAATAAAATTGTTTATTTAAACTTATTTGAAAACACATTCACTTGCAATTCTGTTCTACAGACAAACCTTTAAAAAAAATCCGCTTTACTAAACCGATTTTCATGGCTGCCAAACGGCACAGCATCTGTCCACTTGTGAGATTATAGGGGAAAGTCAAACAAAAGACTGGGATGTTTTTGGGTGAGGCAGCGGTACAGCTTGGGTCATTAGCGACACGCACTACGGACCGTCCGCGCGGAGGAGTGAAAGATGCGTTGCGGGGGTGTGGAACCACCCTCAGCAGGTCCTCCAGTGGTTTGATCCCCGCTCGGCATTTTGGGAATCGGCCCAGAGAACACCGGCGAGACACCAGATCTAGCGGGGTTTTCGCATCACGGAGATGCACACACTCTCCCAAGCACAAACAAATACATTCTTTCACCTCTGTTCCTGCCTGGAAGTCTCTCCTCCTCATCTCCTTGTTCCTTCCTGCACGGTTTACATCAATAAATCAGCTGTCTGACATGAAGGACCCTGCCACCAATATAAGACCTTTAATATACATTGTTCTTGTCTCGACTGTCACTGTTTTTTAATCAGAGAAAGAAAAAAATCATCACTTCTCTAAAGCAGCGCTGCAGATGTCTGCCATTTCTGCAAACCACCAGCAGAGGGCGGCGTGTTAGAGCAGAAAGCTCAACTGCTGCACGCACGGGACTCCAACAGTTAAGAACCATCCATCAAACTTATGCAGTTTGTCTATCCAGCGTCAAGCCCAGTAACATGAATGAAAATGCTGAAATTTTAAATTTATTGTTTTTTTTTTTTTTAACTTGCCGGGCACAATATTTGTATCACAGAAATAAAATTTAATTGAGGCAATTTCCTGACAGGAAACTTTTAAGATTAGGTTCTTGGCAAGATCGGTGAGGCTGGCATTTCTGCTGTTACAGCTCACAAAGAAACCTGATAACTTTACACGTGGCCATAGATGACGGACCCATAATCACCTTCTAACTATCTTCTGAACAGATTTTAACAAGTTAAAATACAGTTGATTTTAGAGAAAGATCTCCGACACACCATTCCAAGAGGTGCATCCTATTGGGGGTTATGGCTGCCTGAACTTCATGGGGGGGGGGTCCTTAGATCGATGTTCTAATACAGCTGGACTAGGCTTGGGTGAAAGTAGGGTAATATAACATCATGGGACCCCCACCCCCCCCACCCCATCCCCGGTAAATTTAGTATAACGGTCTAAAACACATTTTTCATACTGCCCAAGCCTGGGGTGAGCAGATAATCCACGTCAGGGGGCACAGTGAGCTACTTCAGATTTTACAAACTGCATTTAACATTAGCGACACGTGCATGATTATGGGAGACTGACCAATCAGCACACAGCAAGAGCTCAGTGCTGAAGTAAAAATCTAGGTGCTTTTAATTTAAATGGTAATTTACAAATCCTGTCCTAGTTCAATGTGTCCTCCCTGACATGGATTATCTGGTCACCCTACCCAAGCCTAAGATGGACACACAGCAAAGCATCAGCAAAAACAGACAATTAGCCTTCAGCATGCGGCTAGCCAGGTCAGATTCCAGTGTCCCCCAGAAAGAATTCCAGTAAATTTCCAACAAAAAAGGCCAGTGGATGTTTGGCTTGGATGGGGTCCCGGAGCTCACCGCACTTACACATGCGGTGGTGGTGGCGATTGCGGTGGGGAGTGGGGTGATACAAAGGCCAGCCCTCTGGAGCGGACGGCAGTCACTCAGCCTGCGGACCGGAGCCGCTCCATACACAGAGCGCCGATTGTGAGACCCGCGGGAGCGAGCGAGTGGGAATAACATACCAGCCATTTACTGTGTCCCATTCATGAGTTACCTGGGAGAATGTGCGAGGAACGGGCCGCTCGCATACAGCTCCACCCCTCACCCCCAGGGCTCGTCCTTACCCATAATGCTCTGCGAGGACCACCCCCACCCATGGCTACGCTATGCTGGGCTTCAGCATGTCGGGGGAGGGGATGCGTTCATGTGCCGGTGTGACCTTCTGGGTCACTAGGGGTCGCATGCACGCGTGCTACGATGTAGCGGCACGGAGGGCTAACCCACACACCGGGTCAGGACAAATCACCTGACACTGGGGGACAATTCAAAGAGCCACTAACACAACGGCAGGTGCTGGTGGGGGGCGGGGGAGGGCAAGCCCACATTCCCCACTTTGCCTCCTACACCCTGCTGCTCACCTCCGACCCAAAAGCGCTCCAGGAACTTGTAGTCAGAGAAACCGCTGGCTATTTACAGCCCCCCGGTGGGGGGCACGGGGTTAAAAATAGGCCCATTTCCCACAGTTCTAATACCACCATAAAAAAAAAAAAAAAACTAAAAATGGTGCCCTCACTGATAGACGTGACTTTTCCAAAAGCTCCCTCACTAAAACCTTGAGGCCCCAGCTATGTCGCACCATTTGCGATGAGGCTCATGTGCCCGTTAGAAGGAGCCACGATTAACCAACATGCTGCCGCCCTGTTATTTGAAGAAAGAAAAGGTACAGCAGTTTAGCTCAGCAGAGACAAGCAGGCGGAAATTAGCCCCTCATTAGACTGCTTCCCTTAGAAACAGGCACGGCCTTAGACGCCCATTTAAACACAGGGCCTGTTCTGTCTAATCTGCTCATTCTCTACAGTTCTTGTAAGCCCCTCCCTAACCCCAGCGCACCCAGCCTGCCCCCGCAGGTGCATGCTGGGACCCTAGATAAAATGGGCAACCGGTGAGGTCACTTCCTGTTTCCCTAACAGCAACATGAGGGGGCCATGAGAGCTCCCCCTGGGGAAGGGAGGCGTCCCGCTAAGCCAGCATACTCGCCGCACAGTTCTGTAGGTGTTAAAAATAAGAACAAACCCCAACTATAAATGGAAACCTCGATGCCTGTAGGGCGGTGGGCGGGGCTTACGGAACGGCTGGGCGCACACAGACGGAGGTGGGCGGTTGCAAGAAAAAAAATGGAAACACGGTAGGTTTCATTTCTCCGCTTTTCATCCATCCGCCCCTAAATGCCCTCCGTACACACAACCAGCCAAAGACCTCCACAGCCCAGACAACACTAACATTACAGCACAACAATTCCCCGGGTCTGTTTTTTGCCACTCAAAGCCGCCATAAACTCCTCCTACTTATTCACCGTTTCACTGCATTGTAGAACTTGCACCCCCAGTCCTACTCGCACCCTTGACTTCAACACGCTTATGTGACATGCTTATGCAAGAGGGCGTTTCTTGTCCTTACCGGCCACGTGCTGGTGTCCAAGCGGAGCAGCCGAGGGAGCTGGGGACCGTCGAGGACGAGGAGGACGGCGGTCACCCGCGGACGCACTGGCAGGCCACACCGTCGTCCATGGCGTGCTTTGCTGGCTCAGGCCTCGACTCTCCCAACGACGCGCCCGTCCATGTACACAGTCACCGGGTATCTTTCTGCCGACCAACAGAAACCTGATGTTACTTGTGGGGTCAGGGAGTGACGTTCACCGCGAGCGAATCACACAGTACACAGGAGCTCCAGCTTTTAAACAGACAATCAATCTGGTGAGGCAAGCCCTTCTCAGAGGCACACCAGCAACTTCCTTCCCGAGATCCTAATCCTTATATTCTTAACCATTGCACCACCTGCTGACATGAGTTGCAATTACACCACAAAAAAAAATTCACATTAATCACTACACTGACACGGGCCAGAGGTCAATGAGGTTTAACCATGTGACGAAATAAACTGATGTGTCAGCACTGGGCGGGGGTACATTTCCACCAGGCAAGTCCTTCCCTTCCTCCCCCTCTTCTCTCTCTCTCTCTCTCCCTCCCTCTAACTTTGACAGAAATAAAAGTACTGTACTCGAAAGGTGACGGCAGTAAACATTCTGAACAGCTGAATTAACAGAAACACTATCTGAAACATTAAATGACTAGCAGAAATATAACAGAACATTCCAGAAGGATGAGGTTGGTTCCCCCCCCCACCACCACCACCACCACCCACCCTGCTACCCTGCATCCCACTTTGGAGGGGGGGAGAGTAACCAGGGCTCCACTGGGATTAAAAATCTGACCTGGACTAAACTAATACTAGTACTAACAAGCACTAACCTCAAATAAGTGCTAGTACTACATTAAATTTTGAACGCCTTCTTTTCTCAGGGTCAGACACACAGCATCCGTGATTCCGGCTTCTTATTACCCTCCTCAAAGTCTCCGCCCACAAAGACATTAATACAGTACATCCATGCGAGTAACAGACAGGCAGAAACACACGCATGCGCACATGCCTACACACGCAGCCGCATGCAGAACCTGAGCTGTCGGCAGCCAACTGCGCAGCCAGCGAGCTTCCTGAATGCGAAAGGGGTTGCCCCGACAACAGCCGCTCACTTTCACGTATGCCTGGCACCGGGCACGTACATGTCAACCCAACGCAGTAGGCTGGCACCTCCCTGAGGCTCGAACCCGGAGCCAGATTCTGGGGCACAGAAGGGTGTTTCATACCTGCAGCTGTTTGAAACAGAACACCTTCAGGGCCGGCTTGAAAGCACCGGGCCAAACACACACAGAAAAATACACACAGTCCTCCCCAGGGTGGATTTGGTAAACATCTAACAGCTGACAATCATTTCCCTGCCCAAGTAGTGTGACGCCATAAGGTCATGGAGTTGGACTGTCTAGCGCCATCTGTCAGATGTTTGGGGTCCGGCACACGAACGGCACAGAATCCAGCTGTTAATCTCGACGACGTGACCCAGGGCGCACAGAATGAGAGCCACCCTGGGCAATCAGACAAGGTTCCCCTGTTACTTCAGTAGGACACTGGGAAGAGGACCACCACCAGCCAAGCAACCCCACCGGAAGGCACCGGAAGCCCATCAGATTCCACTTTCCTCAAACCCCCCCTCCCCACGTCGTTCTGTTTGTTTAAACCCTAAAACTGGAGTGTAACCAATAAACATCTGGCCAACTTCACAGCTGCAACCTGAAAACAGAGTGATCCACCCAAGCGGTAAGCTCCCGCAAGGCAAGGTTCAGCCACGCCCCCCCGAGCCGACAGTACAGCTAACGGAACAGCGGCTTTTTGTGACAGGAGCCAGGCTGTGCATGGCGTACGAGTGAGGAAGCTTGGCTTAGACACGAGGGCCAATCCCAGAACAGTGGCGGATAACACTCTGCCAACCATGAGATTTGAACCCACAACATTCTGGATATGGGCAGTTTCCTAAGCCGCTGCGCTCTGACAAAGTGGGACACACGGAATCAAATCCCAGGTGGAACTCAACCCCCAGGGCAGGGACAGTTCCAAGGAAAAGTCCATTATTACTAATACTGGGTAAAGGAACCTCTGTGAAGGATTTGGTCATTGTACCCTTTGGTCGTGTTGTACCTTTCAGGAAGCATAAAGCATTCTGGGCAGAAAACAGGACTGAACAGATCAATATACCGTGAACCACTTTACAAACCCAAAGAGGTGCATACTTAAACATACACTGGCAGAGGGTCAACTTAAATATTGTTGTATTTGTAATATTTATTATGACAATGTGCATTTATGCGTGGTCACTGTGTATTCACTATGTGTACTTACTATGCATTTACTTCTTTGACTGAGATCCGTACAAGAATTCTAAGGCCCTGTACATGCGAATCTGAGCAAATGGCAAGCAGAGTTTCTGAAATCCTTCACGAGCAACAATTTAGCCACTCGCACTACTTGCACTGAGTCATTGCTGCTGTTGTATATTGATTTTAATTTATTTTTTTTCCCCTTCACAATATGTATTGTTCAGTGTTTATTCAACTGTTCTTTGTTCTAGCTGCCCAGCACTCTGAAGAATCGCAAGTCCGTTTCATAAGTGTGAAAGGACAATAAAGGTGTCTTGACGAATATCAGAAGCGACTAATTGCCAACCACACAACACCAGTGTCACTAAACGAAATGGTGACTTTCATCGCTTTCGTTTGCAGATTCCATACCTGGGCAGCTCAGGGTCGGTACCCCCTTCACGGCTCGTTAAGCATTTTAATTGGCCCCTCTGCAGATCTGTGGAGGGTACCAATTCCCCTGACCTGAAAGTTCTAGACTGCAGGAAGGAACAGAACTTTGCCTGTATACTTTGATATTTTTCCACCATGCACACACACGAGCACGTTAGGTAACAGTGTTGTAACAGTTCCGTACGCAACGTTCTGTTCCCGTTCCATGTTACTCACTCGTGCTTTGCTTTCGTCTTGCTTTTCGGCACCTAGGGACTGCCGTTCGTTTGTGTCGCCCGTTAAGTGGCGTGATTTGCATGAACAAGCACCCAAATGACAAAAGACACACACACACACTGTAGTCATACGGATTAATGGATGCCAAATCACGCCGGCATTACAGCCGACCCCGAGCCGACGCCCTGACTCGGCCGTGCCGGCTGGGGCAGGGTGTAGGACGGCATGCAGGTAGGGTTGAATCACCGGGCACCCAGCCATAAAAGGTAACCCGAAGTTCACCGGCAAACAAAAAAGCCCTGATCGTACACGGCACTGACGGGTTACACGCGTGTTGAGTAATAAGGAGAACCTGCACACCGCTGCTCTTTGTCTTCCCAACAGTCTCCAGTAGGTGTCAAGTTCAGTCTTGCTCGCCTTCCCTCCCAGAAATGCGCTGCCAACGCTGCCGATCTCTATCCTTCCGGGATGGTGCTTCTCCCACCCCATCCCTCACATTCCCTCCGCTGCGATCCGCTCGTCAGCGGCACGGTGCCGCCCGACTCTCCCCTGCGTGACACACACGCATGAAGGCACGTGCGATAACTAACCCCCGCCCGTGCAGGTGGGGGGAAGATCAGCCATGCCCAAACACAGCCCTCCCCCCCTGTCAGCCTGTCGCGGTGATAGTGTCTGTTGCTGCGGGGCGAAGGGGGGGGGCAGTTCCCTGGCCCACACAATGGTATGCGCATGTGCGACGTCTTGCCCTGTCTGGGACCAGGCAGATGCGCGCCAAGCTCAGCAGTACACCTCGGCCTCTAGAACCATCCTACCTGCAGGTTCCATTCAGTCCCAACCGGCTGCAAAAGTCCAAGTCCCTCACCGACAGTTACCACGACCCCCTACCACGTGACAGACGGGATTAAAGTCAATTCCTCCCGACTCGAGGTTCACAAATAGCAAAACAGAAACAGAACCACACGGGAGAAGGAAAAAAAAAAACCACAGGCAGACAGATGTACTCTGCTACACACATAAACACGGCAATTAAAAGGTGGGAATTAAGTGGATTTTTGCCTGCTGGCTGTTTTTCATACATCAGTTTAGTTTTTACATTTACCAATAATGGGCCTTAGGGAAAAAAAAGCTTCTCACTGTGGTTTTTAACTAAATTTTTTTATAAGAACATCATAGCACAGTACAAAGCGGGAACAATAAAGAAGAGGATGATAAAACCGGAGAGGAATCCTGATTCAGAGCGTCCCCCGACCTCAGATATGAGCTTATTTACTCCGGCACCGTGCACAATGTGCTGATTAAAAAAAAAAAAAAACAGAAAGTCACCAAGAAAAACGATAAGTAAAACATCGCTGAGATGAAGGCTGATAAGCCAGGTAGCCGTCTATCTCTAGAAAACATATTGGTCTTGTTTTGCAATGTGAGCGACCTCTGAGAGATTTCAGAGACGTCAGGAAAGGTTTGGGGGTAAATACCAGATTCCAGGCTCCGGGTGAAAACTTCCCTGAAGACTCGAATCACACAAAGGCAAGTCGCTGAAGAATTGTAATTAACGTTTTTGTCTCCTTCGTTAAAAATTAGAACTGACTACATAAGAAATTAAATGGAGAAGTAAGAGGCACACTGAAGGGTGGTTTTGTGGGGGGGTTAGTCTGCCATGTCGTGTCTGTTTCAAGCAGTCTCATACATGCTCTGCTGGTTTAAGCATCCGCTTCCCTCCCCGTCCACAGTCCGCATCGCTAATGCTAGTCGGGCGTTAGCAGAGCACGAATCGCGCACGCTGCAGCCTCGCGAGCTCAACAAGTCGCCGGCTCGAAAGCAGGTCTTCAGCCCTGCTAAGCCTGGGGGGGGGGTTCAGAGCGTTATGTGATACCAGGGGTGTTGCTAGATATAAAGTTCTACTGGGGCACGGCCCCCCATACCTCCTATTACCCATACGTTTTTTGAAATCTGAATATGAGATTTTACTGTGGCACAGCACATAAACACTGGGGCACGTGGCCCACTAAAATGGGTCTAGTGATGCCCATGTGTGAAACTCACGAGATAGCAGGTCATTAGTTAATCCGGATTGGAGAATTACACATAAAGGGCACCCACTGCTCCCTGCTTTCAAATCACCTTAAACACCACCAAAGGAGTCTGCCTTTCCATTAAAAAAAGATCAACTGAGGAACAGGCAACCGCAGGCGAGTTGGCACCCTGTGAGGGCAGGACAGCTCACCTTAGGCTTAATACAGGGTATACTTCGCGCGTACTCTGCGTTTACGGGGAGTGATTCCTTTGCAAATAGGACGCCGTACCCATAGCTGTGAGCTATTCTGCCAGTGCTTCCTGCCATCCCGGCTCTTATTTTGCCTGCGGACAACTCAAGCCCGGAGTACCGGGTGCCACTCCCGACAGGGCAAAAGAAAGTTCATACCCAAAGGAACGTACGGGGAGAACCGCGAAGAAGCCTAGTCCGATTCATAACTACTGTACTTTAAATCAATATAGCAGGTCATTTATCCAAAGCATGTAAATCCTAATAGCGTCTATGTGGATCTGACAGGACGATCCGAGCCATTCTGTGCAGTGATCGATTACGCTGGATCGTGGTCTGATTGCAATGCTAAGGGCTCGGTTTCGTCCGGACGCAGGTGACATGCACATTTCATCATCCTGCCATCGGATGCATTGATCTGATTACGAGATACACTTCCCCATTTCACGTCGACTTTCGCACCAATACGGTTTAAAGGCAACGCGCTGCACATTAATGCTTTGGAAGCTGACACCGTCCGGCCAGGCACTCGGCTTTGCTTCAGTAAGCCCCGACGATGGAGGCAGTGGGGCAGCGTGTCTCCGGGTGTTTTGAAAAGGGACTCGTCTGCGCCAGGTCAGCGTGGACGGGAAACTGCACTGCGCAGGTCGACTGGACAAGTGTGCAAATGAAAGTGCTGGAAATGCTCCGTAGAAGTCGTATTTAAAACGTGTTCCTCTGATCTGATCTACATAACGACGAGAAAACGACATTATAATTCACACTATCGAAACAACATGTACCTCATTGGACATCACTCAGGTCATTGCGACATTAACCTCATTCTTATCCAAAAATTTAATGGAGGGAATAAAGTTTTTTTACGCTTGAAGCCAGCGTGCTTGACTCGAGCCAAGGAGTGGGATCAGATGCCCATGTGTATTGCGTACCAGCAATTGCCCTAAAAACTGGGGGCTGCAGTACTGTGTTTAATTTACGGCCTCTGCCACGTTACTTCAAATCAAAATCCGTGCATGGGGCGCAGAGACCAAGCTAGCTGGCTAACAGCATGCGATCCGTTCTATGACAGCGAGGATTGTGAAAGTACCTGTCAAAAGCTGCCCTTCCTATCCGCAGATGGACCAGCCTCGGGGGTCTTCGCTTTATTGCAAACCGCGTCTCCGTCTTTGCGCCTCTTCTTCTGGATACAGTCGTCAAGAAAAAGCTCTAAACTGTAGAGATAACGCTGAACTAGGGCCGATGGGAAAGCTTTGTCCGACACGACTGCGTTTATCCCTCGCCTGCACGAGCTCTTCCCGTGTGGAGCATTACGTTACCAGCGTCACCTCTCCATTGCTCGCTCCCTTTGTACATACAGCAAGTCAACCCACTCTTAAAGGGATAGGCTATGCTTCTCGTGCAGCTTGGTGCACTAACAAAGACAATGTCAAATTGAGTTTTGTTTGTTTCCTAAAAAGTGTGCGTATGTTTTTTTTTCTTAAAAAAAACTTTCCCACTGTTTAAATGAGGTTGCAAATGCATCTATAATAATTCAAGTAATTTATATTACATTCCAAGGATGTAAGGATACTCTGTAATCGAAAGTGTCCAATTTTATATATACTATTTTAATTGCATGTTTTGTAATTGTGGCGTTTTCCTTTAATGTTTTCCACGTGTGGCACATGTGTACATCAGTATCTTAAACACTGCTGCCGCAATGTGGCCACACCGCGGAACTACAACCAAGTATGTAGAAATGTAGTAGCGTTTGGATTTGGATGAGGTAACAATCATATTTCATTAGTCCAGTGCCATGGACAGACTAGTCTGCGTGTAAAATGCGTAATTATTAATACTTGAAGTGCAATATGTATTTATAATTTAGAATACCCGATGAGGGAATAATTACAACTACTGACAGCGGTGTAAATATTTATTGCCGAAAACAAATGTAATGGTACATTTTCCACGCGCACAAACATTCACAATCGCATGCACCCCCCCCCCCCCCCCATTCAAAATATCAGTACGGTCATATATGTATTTTCTTACACTGATAAAACTAAAATTTATAACAATTCATCAGAAAAGAAAGAAAACCGTCGGACATTGTAAACAAACATTCACCTTCAAAAACCAATTTGCTTAAAATACGTGATGTATGCGCCAACTGATTAGAATATTAGAACTCAATCCGCATCGCATTCATTGGTTTTTGTAAAATGAACCCGCAAAACAAAAAACTGGTATGAGAGTTTAATTAACTACATTCGTACTGCCTATTTCAAAACATCTTCTTTAGGATGTCATATAATGCAGCCGATTCCGTTCTGCAAATCCAGCAGTGGACTATATGCATGCCAAAGGGCTCGTGCCCGACAGTGAAATTCAGTCACCCCCGAAAGGCTCCAAGCGAAATACAGAACGGGTTTAAATGTTCGCTTTAAAATGTCCAACGTGAAAGAATGAAAAAAAAAAACACTTACATAACGTCCCAGGTATTAAAAGCTATTTATACAAGTAAATTCTGGGAGATTTGCTTTAGGATCAACTTCAAAACTAACCAGCCACGTAAGTCAAGGTTGCCCCCGCACAGCTGTATAGGCTATACTAACATCAACTTTTTTCCCGGGGGGAGGACAAAAAAAATTGAATTTTTATAACAATCAGATACAGACATTAAAAATATGATCATTTCAGCAATGAGAGCAGCAACCCTAGAATAACGCAAGAAAAATGCGATATGAAGTAGAATGTGCGAGGATATAGAGAAGATTCCATACAATTCAAGGATTTTCGAGGCTGTGTTCATTTCATATGTACAATTACTGTAGCAGAGCGAACAATACACATGCATACATTTCAAACAAATTAAGCAGTTGACATCTTTAGATTTTAAGTCCGGAAACATCCACTTCGTTTATTAGTCATCAGCTCATTACGGATAGATGGCGTATTCCGCAAATGGTTCGGAAATGTGTTCTCCATAAATTCTCTAAAAATAAAATAAAAAATGACGGCATTTCGTTTTTCTGTCGCCGTCCTGCACCAGAGGCGAAGCTTTGCGCCACTGTAGCTCAAGCATATCTCAGTTATGGGAAACGCTGTTCCCGATAATTATATACACCCTACAGTGAAATATGAGGGTCACTGCCCCCGATATATACACATTGGTAGGCAAAAACTACCTTTTTTTGTCACATTATGGAAGACACTGCTTCCGATAATGGTTTATGGATAGAAATAATTTTTACCAAAAAAAGCCAGTATCAGAGACGGCCGTTTTCAGCATTGAGACCTGTTGCTTGATTATTATTATTATTATTTTAAATACTGGCATCCGACTGGCATTGTCCATCACAAACACTATGCTCTTTTTCGGCCGTTTCCGTTACTGACCTTTGGCAAACAATTAATTTCGTAGCAGATGCTGCTGTGTCAAGTCGACAGTATAACTGTCAGTTATGGAAGGCACTGCTTCCGATAATTACACATAAAGAAGACGCCTAACAACATTTATAGTGAACCTCGATAAATAAATACCATGAAATATTAACTCGGTGCCAATTTAGGAGAGTACAGACAGACATTCTCCGCTAAAACTGAGATCGCCGATTTGTAACATGGTATATAGGGCTTTCATAAATGAAATTCCAGTCTGATGGCAACGTAGATTTCAACTGGTTTGTTATTTAAAAACAAAAAAAAAGTCTTTGCGAGGTACATTTCGGGAACAGTAAAGATGTTTCACTCAGTGTTTTCAGGATCATTTACTACTTCGGCACTCCTGTTGGACTTCCTAACTCAGGAAATAAAAAAAATGCAACATAACCTAAAGAAACTAGTCTGTAAAATTTACCCGAAAATAGAAAAAAAAAACTTATCTGGGTAATGACGAAAATTTTTTTTCCCCCAATTCCCCCATAATAGAATATTTAATTTTACAAGAAAATTGTAACTGACGCTTAGCGTATCTCAGGATAGATTTGTTTGTCTCTATATATTATGTTTGACATATGATTCAACACTGGTCAGTGTATTTTATTGCCCAGTATTCTTTGAAATATTTAGACAATTTTACCATCTGAGCCTGGAATTTTAAAATACTGCATGGAAATTATACGCAGAAGGTAGTCAGATTGAGCGGTAAACTTCGCAGGTGAATCAGAGTCATGCGTTTAGCTCTCAGGTACTGAGCAGGCAAAGGTCTAGATCCGATTGTCTTTATCCCACACCTCCCCTGACAGGGCGTTGGCACAGCCTTGAATGGTCCAGGTGGCCAGAGCGAGCTGGTTACGGAACCAGTCCTCGTCAAAGTATTGGGGGCCCTGGTTCAGCTTTTTGAGGTGGTCTACCAGGTCCGACAGCGCGTGCGAGCCAGAGCCTAGGATGATGTGGCGGAACGGAG
The DNA here is from genome assembly GCF_023856365.1 of Brienomyrus brachyistius. Taxonomy (NCBI): domain Eukaryota; kingdom Metazoa; phylum Chordata; class Actinopteri; order Osteoglossiformes; family Mormyridae; genus Brienomyrus; species Brienomyrus brachyistius. Next base: position 4,643,591 of record NC_064553.1, read on the forward strand.
CGTCTTTTGGCGAAACGTACGGCGAGAGGAGGTTGTGCTCCACCTGGAGGATGAAAGAAAAATAACAGAATTTAAGACCTACTCTGAAAGCATTAAATGTTCCACTGCATGGTCGCTAGAGGTCGCCCTAATTATATGCCTATATAACATCTGTAAAAAAATGAAAAGGAAGAAAATTATTTTAGGATAAAAAGTATATGGCTACAACTGAAACTTTTTACAGGAGTTTTTTTTTCCATCCAGTCACTCCAACACACAGGTTTGCTCACAAATCCCTGTTTCTCTGTACAAAATACAGAGCAACTTACTTGTTACTTGCGGCAGATGTCTGAAGTTAGTGAAACATTTCCTGCCTTTTTGTTTTCCCTTTCCAGTTAGTCATTTAATGACAGAATTATCACTTAAGTGTTACAGAATTACATGTGGAATCCAGCTTGTTTCACTTGAAAACCATACTTCCTAGTTAAACAGGAATTCGTAATGGGGGGGGGGGCTTATTCCTCGTCTGGATTGAAGGGCCAGTTGCAGCGTCGCCACTTGCCCGCCAAACGTCCGCTGGGGTGGGATTCTGCTATTGCTCTCCAGATCCCCTTACCCTCATTATGCGGTCGTTAATGATTCGGCACATTTCCACATCTTCCAGGTCGCTGTTCTGGATGTCGTTGATGAGGTCGAGCGACGCACGGCTGAAGGAACCTGCAGCGCTGATCAGCCACTGGGGTGTAAACGTCTTGGGTATGTTTCCACTCTGGGGCATCGGACACAGGGAGGCCCAACTGGCATCACCTCACAGTGCGGCACACAGTGACCGAAATGTTTTTTTAGGTCTCCCTGCTCACTCCCACCCATCCCGGACACATAAACATACCTTCTGCTGCTGCGACATGAGTCGGTTGATCTGTACCACAAAGGCACGGATCTGCAAGTTGTACTTGGATACGTCGAGGCTGAGCAGGCGGTCGTGGACCAGCCGAAGGGCCATGTTTCCAGCTATCTGTGCCACGATTTCGGCGATCTGTGATGTGCGAAGGGTGATGCTGTCCAGCTTCTCCTTGGTGTCCTCCACTGTGCCAAAATACTGGTAGTCGATGTCCTGATGGCGGAAGGCAAAGGGGCTTTTTTTTAAAAAAAAGGTGCTTTTTCAAAAGTCGTCAGATGCATTCCTCCATAGATTGTCACAGTCGCTTTTAAATACGTGCAAGAGGTTCAGAATACGAGAGTTTAAGGGTCATTTCATAGTCAGTCTGCATTCATCCATCAGATTGAGAATTTGTTGTTATATCGTATTATAAAATATTAACCATACTCGGTCAGCAAAGAATGAACATTACTAAATATAAACACTTGCAACTTTATAAATATAACGCGTGGAATTTCAGTAGTAGTAGAAGTAACAATTAGAATTAAAATGAGCTTTATTGATCTCAGCAGAAAATTCAAAATATTATTATTACTATTATCCATCCATCCATCCATTTTCCAAACTGCTTATCCTATTGGGTCGCGGGGGGTCCGGAGCCTATCCCGGAAGCAATGGGCACGAGGCAGGGAACAACCCAGGATGGGGGGCCAGCCCATCGCAGGGCACACTCACACACCATTCACACACGCATGCACACCTACGGGCAATTTAGCAACTCCAATTAGCCTCAGCATGTTTTTGGACTGTGGGGGGAAACCGGAGTACCCGGAGGAAACCCCACGACGACATGGGGAGAACATGCAAACTCCACACACATGTGACCCAGGCGGAGATTCGAACCCGGGTCCCAGAGGTGTGAGGCAACAGTGCTAACCACTGCACCACCATGCCGCCCCTATTACTATTATTATTATTATTATTATTATTATTATTATTATTAATAATAATAATAATAATAATAATGATATTTTTTTAAATATCCTGACCCTCAAACCCTGACCTTTTACCAATGTGCAAGCTGTGCCTGAAATTCAGCACCAGGCCAGAAAGAACAATTTCATCTCAATGTAGAACTGCATTCTTAAAGTTCTGGCCACAGAGTAGCCTGCAGCGGTGGGGCACTGCAAACTAACCCCGGATTTCCTGTCTGTGAAAAAGAAGGAGATGGACGGGATGCCAGAGAAAGCCACGAACGGGTAGGTGGCGTCGTCCACCTTCATGGGCATCAGGCTGGAATAACAGATGGCATCATGTCAGACTGTACCATATGAGCCAAAGCCAGACATTATATCAGCAGAATCCCTTATAGTGCAATTTTACTGAAGCCATTTTTACTGCCAAGTATTTATCTCTGTACAAGAGAAAGACATAAACCCAGAGCCAATTTCATATTATATTCTACTGTTACCTGTGTAAACAGCAGCTTATTCTTTGCCAGCTAGTCTATGTAAGTTTTGATTATTATGGTCTCAGATCTCAGTGTTACTAGGGTGACAAGATAATCCATGTCAGGTAGAATGCTTTAGGGTAGGACAGGATCTGTAAACCACCATTTCAATTAAAAGGACCTGGATTTCGCCTAAGCTCCGAGTTCTTGCTGTGTGCCGATTAGTCGGTATCCTGCAATCATGCACATGTCACTAATGTTAACGTGAAACAGTTGGATGAGTCTTAATGTGGAAACAAACCAGTGAACTCACAAGAAGAATTGAACTATTTCGCCAAGCACAGGGGCCTTTCAGTTTGTATGTGGTTTGTCAAACCTGAAGTAGCTCAGAGTGTCCTCCTTGACATGGATTATCAGGTCAACTTAACTGTTACACTTCCCAGCTGTCGTGAGAACTTAACTGAATGTATCTTCTGAGTACAAAGGGACAGCACCATCAGTCTAGATCATTGTAACGCTCAGTATTCATGTCTGAAAAAATCTCTCTTTTCTCGGCTACAGTTAATACAAAACCGCTGCTGCTAGGCTTCTAACCCAGTCTGACCAGAGAGTACATAGTACTCCAGTGTTGAATTCTCTGCACTGGCTGCCAGTTCTTCGTAGAGTTCATTTTAAAATCCTGGTACTCACTTATAGAGCGCTGCATGGTCAAGCTCCAAAGTATATTGCGAGTCTACTCCAATGCCACACAGCCAGCCGGGTTCTTAGGGCTACAAGACCTTCTAGTCGTCACCCCCACACGACTTAAAACACGTGGGGATCGTGCTTTTCAGCTGCACCTAGACTCTGGAACGCTCTTCCACTAGCTTTACACTCTGCTGAGTCGGCTGACTCCTTTAAAATGCACCTTAAGACCTTCTTGTTTAAGGAGGCCTTTGAATAGAGCCGAGTTAACGCTGCCTGGCCTTTGTTCTCTAATATATTTTTCATGTGTCTTTAGTACTCATGTTTCTTTCTTATATTCCTCTTGGTATTCTAATTTTTAATGTCATATTTTTGTACAGCACTTTGTGATTTGGTGTCTGTGAAAAGTGCTTTATAAATACATTTTACTAATTTACTTCAACCATTGGGGGTGAGAGGGGGCCGGTCGCTTACCTTTCTGTTTGAAAGTCAACCTTGGACAAATCTGAAGACTGAATCAAACTCTTCATCTAAACAAATAGGAGGTGTGGAAGGGAAAATTACGACAAGTGTGGGAGAGAGTGGAAGGCCCATTGTTTAAACAATAATGACATGTCATGTTTTACCTCTTTCAAAGTGTTCTCCAACAAGCTGTGCAGTAGCGGGCTCCCAGATGCGAAGAATGTTTTTTTTCCTGGGGAGGGAATAGTGGCAAAATTGAAGAGGGCATTTATTTTTATTTTCTTATCTATTTGCACGATTATCTCACGCCTCATCTGTGCACTTTATGTTCTTCTGCTGCCACATGCGGCATAAGGTTTGAGAAAAAAAAAAACAAAGAACTTTTCTGAGTACCTCAGAAATGCCATAACTCACCTCTAATTAGCCCATCAAGGTTTATGTAAGAAACAGCTTTCAGATTCAGTGTGCTCAGGTACCCCTATCAGAAGGAGAAACAAGCACTCTCATCTCTCACTCTCCACCCAGGGCAACATTAAATATTTGCATTAATATAATAGATATTTACCTCTAGCCACTCGGTGGCGCCAACGTTCCCATATTCTCCGGCACTCCAACTTGCAAAAATAATACTTCTCCTAGGCTTGAATCTATCTGCGCCATTGACAATAAGAAACAAGCTTAGGTACCTTGCTCAAAAGGTGTTATAGCCAGAGTCTTCCTGCAAGCATCAAGCCACAAGTTCCTGTCCATTATTTTAAACTTGCTACTGAATATCTGCAGTGAGCTGGAGAAGCACAGGGTTCTGGGTGAGGTGTACTGATCCACTGGACGGAAGAGTTATTATAGGTTTTTATTTTTTAAATTAGTTTTCATATGTTCAATTTTCCATTTGAAATCCAGTTTAGTTAGTTAATTATTTAGGTTTTACATGTTTTATTAATTTTTATTTGAAAGCTACATTTAATTTTATATATTTCACTTTGTTTTACCAATTTTGTTTCTTGGGATAGTCTCACAATGTGCCGTCCTCCCTCCTCCCGCTTACCGTTCGCCACCATCTCTGAGATGGCACGAGCCAGTTCCATCATTATGCTGGTTCCCACTGTGGCCTTGGCAAAGCCAGGTCCCCATGAGTCCCTCTGGGCTCCAATCACGACGTAGCGATCTTATCAGGAAACAGAGGAAACAATTAAATGTGAGGTGGGGGGGGAGGGGGGTCATACAAGACAGTGTGACATTGGTATCTAAGGTGATTACATTCATCATCTATATAGGTAACGGCCTGACCTATGGCTCATTGTCACGTACCTGGATCCACAAACCCCTTTATGATTCCAAACACGTTGTGAATCTTCTTCTCCACAAGGCTGTTATTCACCTCTACAGTGACAATGTCATCATCGCTGCCCAGCTTATAGACAATGCCCATAAGGCTGCCTTCAACCCAGTTGGGCGGAATAATCTGTCCACCCATACTTCTGCATCAGGGGATAAGAACAATCGCCAGTAAGCACCACCAATGAATGTGAAAATTCCCATTGACTTTGGACCCCGGGAGGCTGACAGCTGGTCCACAGAGCAAAGATTCCCCATCTTCCTCATAATCACTCCAATTCTGCAGTCAATAGTCAGTTACGCAGCTACGTCAGGACTGGCATGTTTCTGAACACCACCCGGAAACTTGCAAAATATTATATCCAGATTTATTCCTATATTGCATTTACACCTCAATAAGAATTTCATTGCCATGATTTTTCTCTTGGTTACTAGCAATCTGCTACCAACAAACTACATCTAGCCTTTAAATTATTCAGTCTCAAAACTACCTTAACCCACAATATATCAGCCCTAACAACATGCTACTTTCCACTTAGTTTTGGAAATAGGTCCGGAAAGTTAACAGCGACACAGAAAGGAAGACATTTCGCCTTTTTATAACTTTCCCCCCTTTTCATTTTTCCCTTAAAAAAAACCTATGTAATATTCATTATCCTCCTACTCAGTAATATTCACACACTCAGCACTTCAGCTGGTGGTTGTGTGTAGCTCACTGGTTTAGAACACTGCGCCCATTGAACATTCCCAGTTCAAATCCTAGGGTTTGCAGAGTGATATCACCACTGGATCCTTGCGCACGGGCTTTAGACCCCAACTGCTCCAGGGACTGACTGACCTTGCATTCTCAAATGTACATCACTTCGTAGCTACCAAGACACAATAGTGTGAGAACTGTGTAATGAATAATCAGCCTCGACCTTTCCACTGGAAGCTGTGGGAAAATGACGGGACATGGCCACATCAGCACCCACCCTCTGCTGCGTCGGCTTACCGACCAGCCAGTCAGAAGACAGCCTCCACTGATATATGGCCGTATATAGTTACGCGAATTCGTGTGCATCAGCAGGAACCCGATGATATCTCGTTAAACATTTATGATGAGAAAAGGAGCTCTTTCACCATGAAGCTGCGAAGCTATGCTTCCTGCATTATAATGTACTACTCTTAGCCTGCCATTAATAGAAGGTTTGGTTAAAAGGCTATAGTGTTTTCTTTTATATTTATACAATTTTAATAATTACAATATTTTGAGAAATAATCAGTCAGTAAAGCACTTGATGCCAGTTTTTTTTTTTTTGACCATATAAAATATCGACAAACATTATATGTTATATGAATTTTAAAGTTGAAACTGATGATTTTCTTCACAACTGATTGATTTAGAATAACGGAAGCCGTAAAGGGCAAACAGCAATGCGAGCAGTGTGGACGCACCCGAATAGCTGGGCAGCCGCGTTTGCAGAGATTGTCTGAGCCAGGATGTTGGGTAGACCCGAGGACTGGACCGGGGGGAACTGTGTGTGGTTAAAAGAGGGAAACCCTGGGGTGTAGGGATCACCAGAGCCCAGGTGGACCTGAAAAGGAGGGGAAAAAAGAAAACATAAAATAGCAGACCAGAAATGGAAGAGATGGAAACGACGGTGAAAAAACTACGCGGTACAAAATTTGTTCCATTTAACAGTAAAATTTAGCCAAAGCTAACACATGTGCTACAGTCTGGCTCTGGTGGACAAACAAAGGAAAGGTGGGGGGGGGGGGGGTCTACAGGACTGGTGTCCACTCACATGACCGTAAAGCTCCGTGTTGGACTGCAAACTGTATTCAGCTGGATCCGGGTAGATGAGAACAGCAGCCACTTGGTGTTTCGCAGCATTAGCCACCTGAAAGAAAATATATAATAAATAAAAGCAGCACACCCTCAGATTCTCCCAAGTGTACAGAAGCAGAGCATTCGTATAAATAACACTTTTATTCCCAATGATTTCATTTAGGTCTATTTATTCAGTTGGCATTTGCTTGAACACCATTACCCATCTACACACAAGCCATATAAATGATTTCCCTTCATTTAGCAGTGAGCCAGGCCCAGCATCACTCACCTTTTCTGCAAAACTCAGCTTTCCTGCTCGGATCAGAGCCACACTTCCTGTCAGGTTTCTCCTCATCTGTTTCAGAAGTATGAAGTCCTCCTCCTTTCCAAAGTGGGCGTAGATCAGCCGGCCCTGGGACGTGGGTCGAAAGGTGATCAGGGGCGAGTTTTCAGAGGGGGAGGGGAGGGAGTGGTTGCGCGGTTCTGGCTCCGCAGCACGCCGGTACTTACCTGCTTCACGCCACTGGCGCTGTAGGCGGCGTAACCGCGAGGCTGCAGCCTCTTTTCCTTCATCGTGATCTTGTTGGTACCCGATGCCGGTGGGTTCTGGAGCTTGACGAAATGCTCGTCGGTCCAGGGCTTCATGCGGTACTGCTGGAACCGGCCCTTGATTTGCAAGGCCAGGGCCTCGTCGTTAGCCGAGCCTGCCTCATGGCTCTCCTTGGTGAACTCTCTGCATGGGGAGGGGGCATAGCACAACGCAATGAGTGCAAAGGGAGTGACTGAATAAATCACTGCCTTCATGTCACGGCTTCATGTCGCCTTAATCTCCAGTAAGGTTAAGCCCGATACCAGGGTTTCCAGATTTTGGTCCGGGAGGGCCAGTCTGCAACACAGTTTGCAGATTTCCCCTCTCAAACATCTACTAAACCTGCCAATTAGCTGGTGAGCTGAATAAAGTGTGTTCAAGCAGGGAAATCTGCAAGTTGTGGTGCAGAATGGCTCTCCAGGACCGGAATTGGGGAACCCGGCCCTACACTATCCCTCCCAGTGGCAAAACTGACCACGACTTTGAAAAACGTAACGTTTTCATCTGAATAATCTGAAACGACATGCTGGCACACAAAATCAATGTCCGGCAATCGACAACATCAGTGACTGTTCCAAAGCAGAAAGCGTAGGTTAGAAGTACACTGACTTGAAGACACTGTCGAATCGGTTGGGGCTGAGCTTCTGTCTCAGCAACCCTTTGATGCCGTCCCAGTCCAGTTCGGGCTCACTGTAGATCCTCACCTCCTCGTCTTGCTTGTCACTGACAATATACTCAGGACAATTCGGGGCCTGCTTATTCTGCTTATTGTGAGCTAGGTAGCCAATGAGATATCCTGAAAGACAGCAGACGTGGCAAAGGTCACTATGCCACAGTTGAAGCGCAGATTCTGGGTATTTCTCAATATGCGTACTTGACCATAGTTATGTTCTCATGTACCTGTTTTACATTATCTTCCATTGATGAAGATCAGTTCCAATACTCAAGTACAGAGGGCAGTAAAAAAAACCCCGGATGTCGTTCTGGCCCCGCCTCAAATATCAAGGATACATTAGTTGCATCCTCATCAAACGAGACCAATCCCATGATTCACTGCGCCCCAAGTTCGTTCTTGGAAGGTAAGTCAGCAAGATTGGTCTTGCCAAGGACACAAGTATGATCTTCACTTTCTTGGTATTGAGAAAAACTCTCTGATTGGTGTTTTGAACTCATTCCCACAAATCCCTGACTGGACTGCATTGCCTCACTCCCCAACCAAGGAGAAGAACCGACAACATTCGCGGGCAGTTTCCACAGGTAGACAGTCTCTTACCGATGATGAAGATGAGCAAGGTGGTGGTGACCATGAAGCAGAGGTTCCGGGGGGTCCGCCGGACATTACACAGGTACATCTCCTGCATGTGCTTCTGACTCCAAGTGCCGTTCTGGTTCTGGTTGTGGTTCTGGCTGAAGTGATCCCCCACAGAGTTCCCAGTATCTTCGTCGATGTCGGAGGACAGCTTCATCTCCACCTGACTGTTCTCGCCCTCCATGTTCTGGGTCAGGTTGAAGCGCGTGTAGGATCGCGGTTCTCCATTGAACTGCAGGTGCAAGACGTAGCAGCTGGGTTAGCCAACAACGGGGGATGTAGCAGTTATAGAATTTAGCACTCGTTTGGAGGGTTCATGTTACCTGTGAGCCATGCATTTTACCCTTATTCTAATATCTAAAGTATTTTAAAAAGCAGCTAAACATATCTAGCAATAAGCAACTTCAAAATATATAACTTAAATCTTTTTAACAGTTCTAATGTCTATAAACCACCACTGGCATTCTACTTATAACACGATTTATATACTGATAGTAATATTCAGAAGAGATGCACGCATGCACAGTATTAACACATTAAAAACACAAAATGCCATCAAATCTTCAGGGAGAGATTACTAAAGATGTAATGGGTCTAAGCATGGCTTCCATCCATCCATCCATTTTCCAAACCGCTTATCCTACTGGGTCGCGGGGGGTCCGGAGCCTATCCCGGAAGCAATGGGCACGAGGCAGGGAACAACCCAGGATGGGGGGCCAGCCCATCGCAGGGCACACTCACACACCAGTCACTCACACACGCATTCCTACGGGCAATTTAGCAAGTCCAATTAGCCTCAGCATGTTTTTGGACTGTGGGGGGGAAACCGGAGTACCCGGAGGAAACCTCACGACGACATGGGGAGAACATGCAAACTCCGCACACATGTAACCCAGGCGGAGACTCGAACCCGGGTCCCAGAGGTGTGAGACAACAGTGCTAACCACTGCACCACCATGCCGCCCCTTACAGTGCTAACCACTGCACCACCATGCAGCCCCTTACAGTGCTAACCACTGCACCACCATGCCGCCCCTTACAGTGCTAACCACTGCACCACCATGCCGCCCCATACAGTGCTGACCACTGCACCACCATGCCGCCCCATACAGTGCTAACCACTGCACCACCATGCCGCCCCTTACAGTGCTAACCACTGCACCACCATGCCACCCCATACAGTGCTGACCACCTCACCACCATGCCACCCCATACAGTGCTGACCACTGCACCACCATGCCACCCCATACAGTGCTGACCACTGCACCACCATGCCACCCCATACAGTGCTGACCACTGCACCACCATGCCGCCCCTTACAGTGCTAACCACTGCACCACCATGCCGCCCCCAGCATGGCTTCCATTCACATAATATCAATAATTTCATTAATACTCAATAAAAAAATCTGAATCTGCGATGTTGATTAACTACTGATATAAATATTGATAGAATGTTTTTAAAATGCTTACTATTTTGGATATTGTTGACTTCGCTTGGTCCATGTCTGTTTTACTCAAATCTGAAGGAAAAAAACATGAAAGGGGTGAAATACAATGTTAACAACAATAATAATATTTCACAAAGCTATATAGTGAGCTCACCGACACATCATGTAACTGAACTATTAATTCTTTAAAATAACCACAGAAAAAAATCAATTCAGATCAATCAGTCCATTCCAATATACAATTTAGGTTTTTGAAGTTTTCAGACGGATGATGCACTCTCATGCTTAATGTGTACATTTCAAAACTATGTCTGAACATAACCGCTGATGATTTCACCGTGATCATTCATGGGGAATCTCAGCCCTGAGAATGGAAGAACCCACCAACATAATGGCAACCTCATACAAGCTCATTTTCCCTTACTAAACTCACTTCTTCTTGCCATTCCATAAAGTATGGTAACATTGCACAGAAAATGCTGGCGCACAATTATTAATTAAACTCGACAGCAATGTTCTACTGATGGATACCTTGAGTAACGACTGAATCTTCATTTCTTAGTGCTGACATCTTGAAATAAGTACTACAGATTACTACTGGATAGCGCAATGGGCGATGGGTGGCTCAGCAGGTTAGGATAATGTGCACGTTAATGGAAAGTCATTGGTTCAATTCCTAGTTACGGTCGGCAGAGTACTTTCACTGTTGGGACCTTGAGCAAGGGCTTAACCCCCGAATGTTTGAGAGACTGTGTGACCCTTAAAGATTGTATATCGCCTTGGATAAAAAGTGCCTGCGAAAATAAATAATAAGATACTGCATCAAGGAGGAAACAAGGCCCACAAACACCACTTCAAAGCTACTGCTGGCTGGGGCAACCAAACGGGAACCTAGAAAGTTTACCGCAACGCCAATGAAAGGAGATGGCGATTGATAAGTTGTGATAACATCATCCTCTGTGGGTGCGAATGTCAAATTCTACAGGTTGCAAATTGTTGTGATCACAGTCACTAGACCGTTGAAAAGGTCATGTGAGTGTAGATCCCACAGGTAAATTTCACAAAAGAGTCGTCTATCTATCACATTATTATTGTCACATCAAATATCACATGCCCTAAGCAACTTCCAAGTCCATTTTGTAAGCCTGAAGTCATTTTATTAGGTCAAGGAAAAAACATTAACAAAATCTCTAATCATACGGCAGTTTGCTGACAGATCTGTTCTCAAGGACAAGACCAGGGTCCTGCTTCCTCTGCCGTCTGACTTTAGAGGAACTTCTCCTTATTTTGTCTACTTTTATTGTCTAAGCTCCCCCCCCCCGTCTAGACAGTTATAGTCCATAGCATGTGACCTGGTAAAGGAGAACCACCACTGACTCAGAACCACCTCTGACTCAGAACCACCAGAGGTGTCCAAGCAAAAAACCAACAATATGGTTGAAGCTGGCCGACCCCATGTGCAAAGACCCGATTTCTGTGTGGCTGGCACCAGGCATGGAGAGCGTGCACCTCGAACGGCCCTAGTCTCGCCTCCCAGCTCCACCAAAAAGCTTGGTGATTTTACACGATTCGCTCCCACAAGTTGGACAGCATCAAGGGGCGTCGTTGGGTCCGATCACTCTGCATTTCAAGCCTAGTCCCAATAATTTAAGCCCCGATGCCAATCTTCCTTCAAAAATAAAAAAAGAAGTCAGCCTCAGGTGAACTTGATTTAGCCCTCGATCTCTTTAATAGCCAACAAATTCTCCTGGACAGCATTCAACATCCCCTTATCAGTCCTACAGGCTTTCCATAAGACATGTGCAGAAGAGATACAAAACGTACGGTGTTACACCCAGCTAGGAAACACACTAACTGCCACACCACACCCTGCCAGAGTATGATGAAATCTTCATTCACATAAAAAGTCACCCCTCAGAAAAGAACCATTAACGGTTCTAAATTAAATGCCATTAAACTCCATTCCAAGGACGGGCCAACAGATTAAATGTGCTCTGCATTCCTTCTCACTGTAGGGGCACATTAACCTTCACGTACAGTAGCTAACAGCCAATAACGTTCCTAGCCTCTCAACTCTGCATGCAGCAAATGCTGGTAAGAGTGACCTATACAAAAAGAGCACCAGGATTTATAGTGTTGCTCGTATCTGTCACAAAAAATACGACCCACTGCTGGACATGGGAGAGGGGGGCCCGCCTGCACAACACAACAGACAGAAGAGAAAAGCATGGTATTTCAACTCGCTATGGAGTGTCATGGTGGTCACAGGGGCCGTGTGCTCCAGGAAGAAGGGAATCGAATTCCAAACCAGAATAACATCAGCAGATGAAATTCCTGCCAGGGCATACAAGCATAAGCCTGGTGTCCAAGTATGGAGTGCGAGCAAAAAAAAATCTCCCGGAGTCTGGGCATTACAGCATCACGATATCAAAGATATTTCTTAGGTTGCAAAATAGGCACTACAGATGCAAGAAAACCAGCTAACAATAAGATTGGAATTTTCAATTTTAGGTATCAAACATTATCAAAGCAGAAACGCAGTTTCTAATATGTGAACATTAAGGTATTAAGCCCCTTGAAAGAAAGGGGGGCTTCATCCGGACTGTGGCGGATCATATGAGCGTCACAAGGGAGCCGGGCTGAGCGGACTCAGAATTCCCGAGCTACTCCAGCGAAGAGTCGGGGTCCATGCGGTTATTGGGGGCGGTTCTTATTAACCGAGTTCTGTGGTTCCCCAGTAGATGCGCACTTTAATTAATTAATCTGCAAACCAAGATGTACACCGCAAAGCCGCCCTATGAAACACACAGGCACATGACCTACAGGTATATGGAGTCGGAAAAATTACAGACCAACTGCTGAGTTTAGTGAAAAAGACAGAAGTACTGAATAGCTGGCAGAATGGACGCAATACCTGTGTCAGGTTACATAAAGTTTACCATACGAGCAGTTTAAGCAGCGGGTGGAGGGGACGGGACGGGTCGGGTCGGGTCGCCCTCCCCAAAGGTCACGTAAAACAGTCCATAATAATGCTGTCAACTTCATCTGTTAATTTATGATCTCTGCGACATTTCAGTATAATTTAAACCTTTAACCATGCAAAGCTAACGTGGTAGATGTACACCGTATTAAATAGTTGAACTGTAACAAGAAACGAGTGACAAATAATCGCATAAAATACCACGTCTGGCACCAAGGTGAAACTAACTCGACAACGTAAGTAAAAAGTTTTTGCGAATTGCAGCTACAATATACCTACCTCATTCACGTGTTACATCACAACGTCCTAAAGCGGTAACGGCGGTATAACTGCTGATTAAACATGAACACGGCGCCCGGACTCTCCGCGGCTCGCGACCCCTAGCCGCCCCGGCAGCCGTCTGAAGGTCAGCGCACGAGGACCGCACCGGTCCAGCCTCCCGCCGGCCGCGCGCTGACCAGCTCGCTCCGTGGGCTAGAGTGAAAGTCGACGCGCGATTTCGTCCGAATTCTCCTTCACCCCACTTACAGAGCGCGTCAAAAGTGCCTTTTCTAACGCATTCTGGCTATTTACTTAAATGCATGCTTATTGTTTTCTTGAGCGCCGTTTACTAAAAGAATGTCATACTCAGATATCCTGCGGCAATGTCCCAAAACCCAGGTTATCTTCAGCAGCCATATGAAAATAAGAAAGCGACTTAAATTAAAACATATAAAGCCCATAATGTGTTCTGACATGATATTCCACTTATTGCATATATTTATATTTAAAAGTTTTACCGTAACAACTAAAACAATCGACTAATTCGACTAAATTAGATAATACCTCTCACCTCGTTTACAGGAAACTCGCAATCCACTTTCCAGACGCGACGCAGTTCTGTCAACGTGCCTTTTCAGACTCCTGGTTTTATTGGAAGTCGGCAGTAATGACGTATGCGCCCCTTTCTCTCTCCGGTTGGGGGTCTCATAGACTAAGTGCTGTATTCGGTTCAGTTTTTTTCTGTTTACATAATAGCCCTATTAATCGTAGATTATGAACCTCGATGTTCACAGAAGCCCTACTGTATCTACGTGCGAAGACATTTACGCAAAGTTGCAATGTGGTTACCTAACTGATTACATAAAATGTACAACGGCCGCAGTCTAAACTTTTCTACAAAGACATGTAACAACGTTTATAATCATTCTTACACGTGTAGTTACACCGGTATAACCAGGCAGACAGGTTAGTAAAAAATAAATGCTGCGTTCGTATTACAATAAAAAATGCATTATACATAGCAACTGCAGTTTGATATTCTGTAATATTAAATAATACATTTAATGAAAACATTAAAGGGGATCCTTGAAACACCTTTTATAGCAGGTCTGGCGAAAGGAGCAGTTTACTAAGTTTAATGTGCTTCCAAACCGCTAACTGAATTACATTCCAAAAGCTTCCAAATTATGTCTAAAGTAAATTCTAGGTCCAGTCATGCAAATGTCAGGATAAACCATGGTGGAAAATCAGATGGAATAAAACCTATGTTTTATTTCAGGGCTCTGCAGCTGTGAAAACAACGGCAATTTTTTAAAACAGGAGGAGGATGTGGATTTAGTCTCGGCGATCGTTGTTCCAAGCACCGCAGGTGGACACAGCTTAGGGAAGGGAAACAAAGCGGACCTGCTGCGTTCAGGGGAGCGACACTCACCGCGCGGCTGTTGTTAACCCGCGCACAGCTGGCGATTTGCTCTGATATAGTCAGGCGCGATGTGTTGCGGGAAACCAGCCAGATGTGCGTCGTTTAACGTAGACCGCGCGGCTGCTGCAGGGTTGCCAACTTCGTTCAGCTGGCTGGAGTGAGATGTTCAATTCGAGAGAAGTCTGCACACCCGTGCACATACATGCATGTAACCGTTTTATCACCTTATAAATAGTCTGTAGGGTTTGCAAACTACCCCAGCGCTTTTGATGCAGCTAAGTTTAGGTCTATAATAGAATACTATAAATTTATCGCGTGAGAGTCTGAAATCGTGCGTCAAGCCAGATGTGTGAGTGTTGGCGACCCTGCTGCTGTCATTCTTTGCACGACTCTTGGCTCTATTACAGTCGATCCAAGTGACATCTCAGGCGCTGGGTTTTGTGGGAAATCAAGGTGTGCATCTCGTCACACATGGGACTGCATAGTGGGTCCTCACAAAGCTGAAGTGTTTTTGGAGACCCACTGTACTAGTGTAAGCTAGTATGTCTTCTAAATATATGCTGAGACTAAACATGCAATAATTACCCAGACGATATTCAAGCACCAAGTGCATTCAGCTATGTCCTGCTCTTTCAAACAGGCCTATTTTACCGAATTATATGTCATACTGTTTTTTTTATTATTACCGGCAGTGATAAATGTCAGAAAATTAATTCATTGTAACGCTGTGTCTTTTAGTCTTTTTCACAAATCTCATTCTTTTTGCTTTACACAGAATTTCCCAGCATAAACTGAGCTTTTACAAAATCTGTGAGATGCTATGAGTACTGTGCTCCAGTGACATATCAGTGGCTTGGTTTTGTGGTTGGGTTGACGTGACCCTCTTTTCCAAGTTCACCAAGGTTACAAACTGTACGTGGCATTGAGTGAAAGTTAAGGGAGACGGAAATTTGGAGGACGGTAATTTGGAGCTAAGGTGAAAGAGTATCAGACATGAATATTACAGTTGTGAGGGGGGGGGTATTTACTGTCCAGGTATGTCCAGGAATATACTTGAATACAAGTTCTCCTTATGACACATCTTTTTTTTATATCTGCCAATGTTTTGGAAGGCAGACATAGTTCTGTGTTTTTCACAGTGAAAGACTGCAAGAGAGATTTCCTCCTGAAATCCCCCCTGATCAGTCCTCGACGTGCATTATGCAAGTGTTTCACCACACCACTGAGGAAACATATTATTAGGCTTTTTAACAAATCCAAATGAATATATCTTAAGTATGCATTTAACTAGATCTTGTATTTTGGTAGGTAAATATGAAATATAAATGAACGTGTGAATGAATCAGACCACCCAAAACGCTAACCGACCTTAGAAAGACAATTGTTTAAATATACGAATTCCCAACATTATAGACTTCTACCAATGAGTGAAAGCAGTGGTTAAAGCAAAGATATTGGTTTTTCCACCCAAAAATGTGTGTCGATAGGTTAAGATGCTCTATTGCTATAATACAAAAAAAATCAAGACATTCTTGTGGAAATCTGTATCATTTTTGACATGCATAAATGTTCTCAGGTACCTGGAAAAATACACCCTGGACAGGAGGCCAGTCCATTGCATTACAGAATTGCAGACATGCAATCTTAATATTGACAATGCACGTAATGCGCATGAAATTGCGACATTGCAAGGACTGCAGTAGTCGGCTGGGTTGACATTAGACTTGGGCGGTATGTTAGTTGTCCACACGGTATTTTGCTGGTATTTTAAAACTAAAGCTATTTGGGCATTTAGAAATTTTGGCGATGGGGGAGGGGGGACTATAAAATTTTGAACACAACTCATTTTTTTAGTTTTTAATTTTGAAGATGTCTTATTTTTTCGTTTTTCGTTCATTCATTTAACAATATGAAAAACTGAAGCTTGGCAATGATTTAAAACATTTTCTGGTTTGAACGGAACAATGCAACACATTTAACTTGATATTTACAAAAAGGTAGCGATAATTCGGTTTGCAAGTTTTCTACAATGTGGTACATTCATAGTACATGCAAAGTATTATTTTGTACAAATATTAGCAGCTGTAACAGGACCACAGCTAAGGGCAACTTCTTTAAGTCAGTTGTGCAGTTAAAATAAATGTAATATTGCCCCCATATGATTGCTGAGTTGCCACTAATTGCAAATAATGAGTCATTATTAATTAAGAATATCTACCAGAATATCCAAGACATGATTGTGCACTGTGCACTGTTTGGTCTAGGACGTCTTTATCTCTTATTTGACCTTCTGAGGGAGCATGCTAACGTGCTCACTCCTCCTTGCACGTTAAGTGCAACCTCTGCACTACTTTTAAAAAGGTGCAGTATTGCTGCGGTTGTGAATGTGCAAATAATGACACATTTTTTTTCTCACATCTCCTCCCAGGCCCCCACGAACATGGAAAAAAGTCATTCCCATGCATGGCAAGGAGACTGAAACCGTTTCAATGCGTTGCTGTTGCACTTGTGGGCGTAGCAGGCCAAGAAGGTGAGATTCCTGCAGTGACTTTGGGTAAATGGAGGTGACTTCTCAAGTCTGCGGTTCATTAAATAAATAACCAGCCAGCTCAGTGACTTACTGGCAATATTAGAAACAGGGCTTCTGGAATGTTCTCCATCCCATGCCGTTTAGCCACATTTAGCGCCCTGTGATTCTATGAAGCTGCGTTATTTTACTGCACATGATAAAAACCTCATATAAATCCTTCCTGGGGATGTTGATGTGACCACACCGCTGTCATTGATCAGCCACAAGTAAGATTTAGGCTGTGTGTCCTGGAAGAGGCTGCCTCCATGGCAACAATTCTGTGCCGGTAACCTACAGTGCTCTGATTTGCTTCTCTGGTCCTCAGGTGGCTGACAGGACAGCAACAGGATGGAGCAGATTATAATATCTGAGCAGACTTGCAGTAGTGATCTGGAGACCTTTATGTGTTCAGTCTGGGCTGTTATCACAAGGACAGCGGTAGTATAAATATGAGAAATAACAGCTGTTTCCTGAAAAAAAAAATTGCCACATTTGTACTTGCTTGAATTACAAAGGCAGGTGTGTTCCGATTTGTGATCATCGCTCCTCATGTTTTTTGCCAAGGGAATATAAAATATGTAATTTTCTTTTCACAAATAAAAATGTGAGTTAAAGTTTCGTTTCCTGATTCAGATCTTTGTTAGTTGTTGGTACTTTCATACAATTCCCAGGGAGCCCCCATCTTTCTGTCCAGTTTTTAGCTTTTCATACCCCTAAAGGTTCACGAATAACAGAAATAAAAATTGAATTCCTAGGTAAGTGTTTTCGTAGCCTGCTCTCCAGTGCCGAGTCCTGGTGAGCCTGGAGTGTGTCCCAGCACGCATGGTGCAGGGTGTTCAGCGTGCCGTTAAGCGCCCATAAGCGCAATCTCAAGCTAAAGGCAATTTAGAAAAAATCCAGTTCACCTGGACCAATGTCTGCGGAGCGCCGAAGGAAGCCGCAAAACCTGGAGGAAACGCCCCCAGACGTGTGAAGACCCACCACACACAGTCAGGAATACACCAGCCAGCTTTCAATGCGAGGAAAAACATTTGCTTGGAATATTTCTCATGGAAAGTAGAAGGGAAATGTCTCTTGACTAGAGTTCCTTTTGGTTTGGAAAGATACGTCTGACTTACAGACATCTTGTACTATCCCAGGGCACGTACACACTCAAACAATCTAGAAATGCCAAAGGCACGGCCTTCAAACTCCTAAACATGGATGCGTGAGGCAAAAGTGCAACCCAGCTTATACATTAAGAAAACTGTAGTATGTAAGACGTTTTATTAAGATTGTTAAACATCTTAACAGCTTCAACCAGTTTAAAACCAAGTTCAACCAGTTAGTCTTTAAATTTGAAAGAGATGTAGCCATGTACAACCAGCTCAACCGGGGTTATAACGTACATCGAGGGCTTCAGCGGTGGAGTACGGGGTCCGCATCGCACATTTTTCAGTTCTCATTCTGAAGGGGAGGTTAGCAGGGGCATAGGAAAGTCCTAACCTCACCCCCCCCCCCACGCTGTGCCCACCCACAATGGCGCAGACGCTGGGCAGTGAAAAAAATACCATTTAGGTGAGTTCGACACCGAACGTTTCATTGTTTATCGGCCCGGCGAGCTTCCCACGGATTCGGTTTACATTGCTGGCAGCTTCTGTTTCTTGTTTCTGCGTTTTAGTTTTGGATTAAATATCTTGGTGTCAGTAAATATTCATTAGTCCTGTGAATATGTTGCCGGATGACTTATTATTGTGGAAACAGGACTTACTGTTGGAGATATATAGCAAACATTTGCTGTAGTTATGTTCTTAGTGGAGAGTCCCTTACATTCCTGGTGTTAATGAACTGGACCACCATGGTTATATTTTGCCAACTATAGCGAAAATTTTAATATTTCAGTAGCTCTTCAGTTTGCTCCTATCAGTTTCTTTACTGATTGACCAATCATTGCTCTTAGATTTAGCCAAACAAAAGCCAAATTAATGCCATTGCTGACGCAACTCTGCGTCAATTTTCTAGAGAATGTCAGTTTCCCGGAAGTTTTTGGGTCCAGATATGTTCTGTTTCGCTGGCATGGTTGTGTGTTCTTCCTCACTTTTCAGTTATAAAGTATCAAACGCGATTCTCTTTGCAGGAGGGCACCTCGCCTGGCATCCCAGGTGCACGTGAAGCTGTACCCAGAAAGCTAAGCGTCACGTACGGCATGGAGTCCTGGAGGACGGCTCACCGCCACCTGCAGGGCTCAGCGTTTTTACAGCTGCCACGGAACAAGCTAGCCCTCCGCCAACAGGTTTCCGGGTCTGACCCCAGCACCACACAGCACTGGCCCCACTAGTCGCCTTGCTGTGGTTTGCACAAACCTCCAGGAATCCGTGAAGCAGCAGAAGTTGGTTCCCATCGGAAAACCAGCCACATCTGCGGCCTCTGCCCAGATTCGAGGGCAGCAGGCATATGGGGAGGGGGGCTTGCCCTACCCACTTCCCCCGAATGGTATCAGACCCAGCAGGCAAGGGGCCATTTGTGTTCCAAGAACGAGCCCTTATCTGGGTCCCACCCAGGAGCAGAGCCACTCCCCCACCATCCAAGCCCAGCCTCGCGCCCTCTGCAACCGACAATCACGTAGCCTGTGGGCTACAGATACATTCTGGTGGGGGATGGGGGTGGCGGATGAGGCCCGGACGCACAAAGCCTCTTTATCAATATAGCCTGCGCCCCTACTTGACCCACGCCTCTGCCCGCAGTGACCAGCTGCCCAGCATAATTACATCACGCTCATTTGTGACCCATCAACCATGCAATTCATTAACCTCACTGTGGATGCAATGGCGGAACCCAGCTACAATTATAACCTAAAAATAGCAATAGTTGGTACAATAATATCAAAATCAACATTAAAGATTAATATGGATAGTATTACCGTAACTATAATTCTATCATTGATGTTGCTTTTGTACGTTCTGTAGCTTGGTGCATCAGTAGGTGGGACTGTCCTGCTGCACCTGTAAGGTTGTGTGTTTGAATCCCACCGCTACTTGGCGTGTGTAATTGGCACTTTCTGTCTTTGTGCTCAGGATTCCTCCCAGTACAGGCGGCCCCCAGGTTACGAACCGGATCCGTTCCCTAAGTCTGTCTTTAAGCTGAATTTGCAGGTCGGAAAAATTATAATGAAGTAACATAATAATACATAATAAAAGCAACTGCGTTCTGTACTGTACCGAAAGCCGGCAAACTGCTGAAGCAACGCGGAATTTTCATAAGCATCACAATTTAGTGATTGGGTTGGTTTTTGCGAACTACTCTATTTAATGCGATTTTTAAAAATATAACAGACTTTATGGCAGTTTGTAAATGCGAGCGTTCCATAAAGTGGATGGTCTCAGCAGGGGGACTGGCTGTAGTGCATAGTGTGTGATAGTGTGTGTGCCCTCAATAGTCATCTCTTAAATTTAGGGTAATACTGTAGTACCTGGGGGATGATTTATTTTCTCTTTGTTTTTGGAGTAAATTGAAAGACGGTCAGGCAGACAGAGAGGTGTAGTATGGCAGACAGAGAGATGTAGTATGTCAGACAGAGAGATGCAGTATGGCAGACAGAGAGATGTAGTATGTCAGACAGTGAGGTGTAGTATGGCGAAGAATCCAGACTGTGTTGCTAATTTCTACACTGGATCATAAATCATAGTCATATCTGTGAACACGATCCCTCTTTGACACCTTTCACTCTTTGGCCTTTATTCACCCTTTTATTCCCCCGTCCTGCACTGCCAGACCCTGCCACGGCCAGCTGTTCAGGCTGGCACTCGTCGGGCTTTGCAAACACGTGCTTTCTTCAAGGCCGACATCGGAGCTGCGAGCGCCACCTAACAGCGGGACACTCGCCAGTCGGACGTTAAATCAAGGGGTCGAAACAGAATGCTGAGAGAGAGAGAGAGGGGCAGTGACTGCCATGGCCCTGAATTGAATGCTCGTGTGATGACGGACCGTAATCCTCTGGGGCTGACAGCAGCTGTGGAAGCTGAGGTTGTTGGTCATGTGACCCAATTCCACCACAGGTATATAAATGGCCAGCTATAGGGGCACCAGGGTCACTGGGGGAATGATGTCCCTCTTTGAAAGAGGAGTGTTTGGGTTTCATTTGCATTACTATTCCAGAAGAAAATAACCGAATATGTACGCCTAGTTATTATAGTTAAGTTATTTATCAGAAGAACAACCCTCCTAAGGTTAAATTATTAATTCTTTTCCTTTTGATGTGTACCTTAGTTCACCTTATCTTCTGTTTTCTGTCATATGTTTTTTATATATGAATTATACACATATATGCATAGAGTGAGAGAGATATTGTTAGATAGGATGTCTTATTGCTGTTGACAGCCAGGAGTTTATCATCTTGAGCTCTGTACTTTTTATCATATGTTGTTTGTCTTTGATACCTCCTGAGACTGTCCTGTGGAAAGAAGGCTGCTTATAATTGCCTTATACAGTCACATGGTCATCAGCCGCCTACTTTTGTTCGGCCGACGGGCCGCGGGGTTCATGGAAGGGTGTGGTGCTCCGGAGAGGCATGCTGTTGGCTCAAGTCCACCCACGACCCCAAAGGTGCTCCAGCTGATGGGGTATGTGGAGACGTTGCCGGGAAGACGCAGGGCTGCAGGACACACCTTGGCCACCGGAGACCCCCCAGTTATTCCTTTTTATAACATCCGGTTTGTAGGAAGTGCACATACTCCTTCTGGTAGTCTGGGCTTCCTGTGTTCCAGGCCGTGTGCCGTCTTTGTTGGCCCGAGTCTAGCCGACGCCCCCTGAAGTCGACCTCCAAAGGGCTGCTGCCGGAGCAGAACGGGCTGGGGTCCACTGAGTCTGCGTAAACGGACCTCAGGCCCGGGGCCGAGCGGCGGTGCAGAGCTGTGAGAGATCGGCGGTCCTGCCCATGAGAGGTTGATACCATATCTACCCCCAGCAAACCTGCTCCATCACAGCCCGCCTGGGACAGGATCAACCATTCTCCAGCTTCACAGACACATCCCACCGAAGTGAATTGAATTTAGCTTTAGCTGCCATTTGTACAAGGACCCTTAGAATGTGTTTCTTCCTTCACGTCGCACCTTTGCTCTCCCTTTTATAAGGTATGTAAAGGAGGTGAGAGCAAAGCTTGGGGTCAGATCACAGTGTCAGCTGTCCATCCAGCCTCCCTGGAGTACTTTTTTTTTTGGGGGGGGGGAGTCAAAGCTTTGCTTAAGGGCCCAACAACAATGCAGTTACTCTGCCGAGCACAGGATTCAAACCAGCAACCTTCTGATCACACACACACACACACACACACACACACACACAAACACACACAAACATACGTACACTCGGGTATACCAATCCTTATGGGTTCCGCTCATTCACTTCTGTGGTAAAAATGCTAACGCTAACTATAACAACCTTAACCCCCACCCTGCCCTGACCATAACCGTAAGTAACCAAACAAAATACAAGAGTTTTTGCATTGTTAGTTTTTTCATAGCGGTCACCGATTTTTATAAAATAGAGTTACGATAAACGGATATTTATCACGTTATGGGGACATTGTGTCCCCATAAGGATAGGTGTACCCACTGACATACACACACACACACACACACACACACACACACACACAGTATGTTCACACCTTTGCTGTTAATGGGTGGATCAGCTCCATCTTTTTATTTTAAACGAACGCCTTCCCTCAAAGCTTTCTGACTCATTAATAAGCTTAAGGTTTTTCCCAGCAGTCCCTCCTAATGAGTCGAGATCCGCCCGTTTGCTCGCAGCTCTTTGAAACCTAATCTCGTGAAGCCAGAGGGTCTGTTCCCGCCGGCAAAGGAAAGAATCAAAGAGAAGGATAAGTCCATCAATGCGACGGACCCCTTTGTGCTCAGGGCAAAACCAAACACCGCGAGTCTGTTCAAAGGGTCTTTCAGAGAACACTCTTCCTCGATGGTATCTCAAAAAGCTTTGCTCCTTTTTTTAGTTTTTAGCATTTCCACATATGAAGTGCTTGGATCACATACGGACTTGCTGTGATCAATCGGGTCGCAGAGTGCATAACAGACACGGCGGGACGCAGACGGGAAATCGCTGGCGATTGGTTGAAATTACTGTTGCGATAAGAGGTTGCGATGCACCTGTAAGTAACATGTAGATTGCAAACAGGTGCAATAAATGCATAAGACTAAAACAAGATACAACATAAACTGATACGGTGCAAGTGATGAGACAGGAAGTAGCGGCTACCATAGTAGGGATGCTAGGTCATTTCTGGGCACACCAGCAGGGGGAAATGTGCATTCCAGGAGGACAACATGCGATTCTACAAACATAGTCAGGAATGGGAGTTATATTAACAAAAGCTGAGAAACACAGTGAGACATGCAGTATATAAGAGCTACGATGAGCATATGATTAACAATGAAGGGATAAGGCTTTGCTCTGTCAACTAGGGTCAAGGAGATGTGCCTGTACTTTGATGAGGCAGGAGCAGGTGCTTCGGGTGTAATCAGAGAGTAAATCAGGCAGCATACGGCTACAAGGACCTTGTGCTGGGAAATTAATATTCTAGGTTTGTTTTTATGATGGCACTCTTGTGTTACTCAAGTTGATGGTAATTTTGGACCCCTGCGGTTAGATCATTAGGAAAGGAGTCTTCTCAAGACGTCTGCTAGTAAGTTCCAGGCTTACGATACGACACTCAGCTGAGGATCTCGTGGCTGTCATTGCCAAATTCTGCAGGGGTGTGAAGCTGGAGGAGAGGGGAAGTTGCTCTGGCGTAATGAAGAACTTCGGAGATGGCTTTAAGTGTCGCCTTCGTACGGCGATCAGGTTAGTAGCTTGAATGGTGTTGATCTGAGAAGTCGTCCAGGACAGAGAAATAAACAGTTGACTCGCAACGACGCGTTGTAGCATTTTAGAGAGAAGTCTAGGAGATTGATTTGTAGCTGGGACCTGAATTTGGGCTCAGAAATTGCTTTCTGATCGCCTCTGGGGGGAGGATTGAGTGACCTCTGCTGGTTTGATCATGTCATAACTGTTGAAAAGCAGCACCAATGGAACTGTAGTCCTGAGAAGTCATAATGTCTGTAAAAAATTTTTCTTTACATTTGACCGTTTATGAAATATTGACCTAAACATCACACATGTTAACCTACATATAAAGCTACAAAGCCTACCTCAATTAGCACAGGTACACCCAGGACTGGATCCCAAAGCAAACGACTATTTAAGTCTAAATAAGGTTGGAGTACAAGAAAAAATGTAATAAGTTAGCATATGCTTTATCCAAAGCAATGCACATTTTTGGAAGGGAAAGCATTTTGTGATTATTGCGTTTATTATGGTTATTATGATCATAATAATTACAGAGTGGATAATGGCACTGAAGAGGCTGTTTGTTTATTACTACCCAGAAGGCCACCTGATCTCCTGTGCATGCCAGGTGGGCTGACAAGTCTGGGCAGGGGGCCCTTAAAGACGGGAGAGCTTGCGGAGAGGGAACAGTGTGGGGTGCCACACGTGCGTGGGAAGAGTACCCACAGAAATCCCAGGGCTTAGACTCATTCCCCATCCAACTACCCCAGATTCAGATTTCTAGCATCCACTAATACCGCTGGTAGACCTCTTTCACGCAGCAAAGCCGTAATTACTACTTTGTTCCTTCATTTTCATTTGTCTCTTGTTTATTTCTCGCAGCCGACGCTATTGGACAGCTGTGGGGAAGGTAATGTGGAATTCCTCGATCTGATTGGCTGATTGCTGGAAGTCCCCTTGCGCATGTCACGGTCTCCCACCAAATAAATAGGAATGATCTGCAGCTACAGGTTAACGGGGATGGTAGGACTTCTTCAGTGAATTGTGTAGTGAGAGGGGACATGACTGACTGCACAGATGGGGACCACCCACCTAGATTCATGGGAAGGGGTATCTATCTATCTATCTATCTATCTATCTATCTATCTATCTATCTATCTATCTATCTATCTATTAGTGATGGGCAGATCTGGCAGGCCTAGTCATGAAAATTAACATTCTGATTAATAACGAATGGGTTGTGTGTGAGTGATATGTATCGTAAATAAGGAAAATTTTAGTCACATCCTCTAAAATGTTAACATATTTTATCCTTCATTTTATGTCAGGTATGAATTAGCAGACTAGACTCTCGTTGCAGGGTTCATTTGTCTTAAGCCGCAATGGATGCAAAAAAAGATCTGAATAAAAATCAAATAAGGAGAATTAAAAACAAAAAAGGAAGGGTCCTGCCCATTTTGTTATGTCAGTTCCCTTAGTGGCCAACAGGTGTCGCTGGTCATCCCTGTGTTTTTAGCTTCTAGTGCAGGGGTCTCCAATTCCGGTCCTGGAGAGCTACTATACAGTAGATTTTCTATCCTACCTGGCTTCTGATGAGCCACACCTGCTCTCAGGTAAATACCAGGAACAGGTGTGGCTCAACAGAAGCCGGGTAGGAGAGAAAACCTACTAGAAAGTAGCTCTCCAGGCCCGGAGTTGGAGACCCCTGTCCTAGTGTGTTTCCCAGCTTCCCAATTTTTCTCGATTGCTTTGGCATATTTCATGAAACATGCTTAACATTCTCAAGACTATAAGAACGTTTCTCAAAACAGTTCATGCATATAGCACAATGCTTAGGTGTACCTGCAAAAGCTAGAAACTCACCCAAAACAATTAACTCGGGTCTCAAAAGCGAATTCCTTCAACGAATTAGTCAGTGCCACCACAATGAAAAGTACAATCCGCATCATTTTAACTACGAGTCGAAATGCTTAGATATATAGTCAGTATGTCAGTATAAATCCGCTCCTGAGCTCCAATATTTCGAATGATAGTCGGTTCCAACTTCCCCATTGTCAGTGACTGATCATTTTCTTTAGCAAACTTATACTTATTCGTGTCAAAGACCCCAGTTTCAACATCGTATGGCTCAACATTATACTACGGTAAGTTCGCTAACGAGAAAATGCACTGGCATGCACGATCTCAAGACACAGTACAATAGCAAACGAGAAATGTCACACAGCACTGTGTAACACAAAAAAAATGGCAATGCAAGAAAACAAAATCATGCACTGAAACACAACAGTGCAAAATATATAGAATATATCTCTAAATCATTCTGAAAGCTTGGTTAACGGTTTTGCATATGGTGACTAATACGATGATCACATACATGCATAGTTTTGGGTGTAAAAGTATTACAGTGCTAAAGTACATTATCAAAACATTTGGAAATTTGTGTGTAGCGATGGGAAACGATGTTCTGCTGTGCAAAAGTGACATTATGGTGTGGGGATCACAGTTGTTGCTTTGCAAATGTTAATTGTGATTATAGTCTCCTTCTGCAGGCCTCACGTGGCTTTTTTGGAATGTAAACACTCCGTTTCCTTTATGACTAAGACAGCACTCTATGTATGCTGCTGCTATAATTATTGTCCTCTTTCTCCAGGGTGTCAGCTGATGTCTGTCTAACTGCAATAATGATCTTTAATGTATGTCTTCTGCTCTCCACAGGAGAGTAGAAAGTGCAATGTTTTGGAGTACATGAAAGAAGTATTGATTCATTAAGAAGAGATTCATGAGTACATGGAATACTTGGCTCTAAGTACTGAGGCAAGTGCAGCCTGTTTCCAGAGATTTAGGGATCATCTGTAAATAGTGAGATTGCATGAAAAGAGAACCAATGAAAGAGTCCCCATCAGCCATACTATTGTCTCTCTTTGCGATCTTTCTAATTTAAATCATTTTTTGGCCAAGTATGTTCACACATACTGGGAATTTGTCCCTATCAGTGGCTCTCAAACACACAGTATAGGCACAGACCCCGTAACAATTTTTGTGTGATAGTCTGTGTTACAGTCTCACTTCCGCATCATTTCTTATTGCTTTACACACATGCTTTAGTACACATATGCAAATGGTTTTGTATAATTGTCATCATTCGGCACAATTATCAGTTGCTTTAGTAGATAATGCAATGTCTTCCATTGCAACAATTTTACATCCGAAACTATGTATGTGATCATTGTGTTAGTTATCACATGCAAAACCATGAACCCAGCTTTCAAAATGATTTACAGCTTTTCTCGGTAGCTTTGGGGGCATTTTCTCGAATGACAATTAACATTTGGAAAACAAAAAAGTGCAATACCCACACAGCAATGTGGCTTCTGCACAGCAGAACATCATTCCTCATTGCTTCGCATACATTTTCAAACGTTTTAGTGCATGTGCGTGACACTCTAGCACAATTGTCATTTGCCATAATTGTCAGTTGTTTTAATCATGTTAGGTAAAATAGATTAGCAGTTACTCAGTGTAATATATATATTTTCCAGTATATTTCTTGATTTTGAACAACCGCTGTAATAAGTTTGCGCCTAAAACTATATAGGAAAGTGATGCAAAATAGTACGATTTTGTTACAGTTTTATCCTTCCATGCCATTTTGCTGTTCTTGTGTAATGCGGTGTTGCGTGACATTTTGTTTGCTATTGTACTGTGGTTTGAGAGCTGAAGAAGTCGAATGTGCATGCGAGAGCTTTGTCTTGCCAGTCAACTTTGCACACTGCGATGTAGAACCTTGTTATATTGAAACTGGGGTCTTTGACCAGTTTGCTAATGAAAACGAATCGGTCGGTGACAAGGAGAGATTGGGAAATGACCATCATTCAGAATTGCGGAGCTCAGGAGCAGACTTACACCGACATACTGACAATATATCCAAGCATCGTGACCCTCATGGGGAACACGTTTGGCACTATGTGCATGAGTGGTTTTGAGAAATGCTCTTATAGTCTTGAGAACGTTTAGTATAATTCATGAAATGTGCCAAATCAATAGCAAAAAACATGAATATATTTTGCTTTCTGTTCGATCTGTTTGTTTGCTGTTCAACTTTTTGCAGTGACCTAGAAGTGGGAATATCTACTACTTCCTCTTGAGGTTTGTGTTGTTCGCATCCCCATTTTTCTTTGCATAATGCGCAGCCAGACACGTCTCGTTGTGTGAAGAGATTCTGCGAAATTTTCTCTAAGTATGTCAAACCCAAACGAGGTCACCTGCAGCAGATCGCATACCGTCGCGTGAAGGCCTGATCTCTGATGGGTCAGACTGAATTTTTTGCCAATCTCCCACTGCTTTGTTGTGACTCCCAAAAAAGGAGAAGTTTGAGTACATAAATAATTCTGAGAATGTCCTAAAGGGAAGTTTGGATTTTATAAACAGAAGAACACCCCATGGGTGATTTGTGAGTGTGACCCCTATGAAGCACGTTACTGGTACCGTCACAGGAATGCGACCTATTGTGGGATTGTGCGGCTCAGTGGGTTCTAGATCTCTGCCTAGAATGTTGTGGGTTCAGATCCCATGGCTGTCAGAATAATCATATTGCGTGTTGGATCCATAAACAAAGCCTTGAACTCTGACCCCAAACCTTGCCCTCGCATATATGCGTGTCTGTGTCTCTCAAGGAGAGCAAGATGAAAGAACTGCTGTGCACCGGGATTCGTACAAAAGGTGAATAAAGGCGAATCTGCATATGATGGTGAATACAGTGTATTTCTGGCATTCATCACAAACAGGAGGATCAGGTAGTTCTTCAGCTGAATTGATTCGCATTGGATGGGACTAGTCATCTAAGCATTTATTAGTTATGTACTATGGCATCTGTCTATGGGCTTATAGGGTATCATCGACAATTCAGTGGCATAGAAAAAAAATCACTGTATATGCAATGCATGGGACAACTTTCCTCTTCCCTTTGTGTAACTTATATATATATATATGAGTGGCATCGTTTCAATCTGCACTACAATCAACAAAAGCTTTTTCTGTTCTGCAACTAGCTAGTAATATATAGTTCTTGCACTATGTTAATTTATTGTTGTATGACGTCTTCCATTGTCTCTTCTGTATAATTGTCTCCGGTTAATGGTTGTATTGTTATTTTCACTGCTATATCTACACGAGGTGTTTCGTGAAGTTTTTCTCTTGTACATCTTGTAATACTGTCATGCACTTCGCGTTTGGCACTGGACCACAAACAAGTGTGATATGTGCGCACATACTGGCGATGAAGTGAGTCTGATTTTGATACATTAAAGGAGAAAGCGGACACTATTGACGTGGCTGGTCTTACCACATTCACGACAGTAGCATTAGGGTTAGCATTAGCATGGTGGACTGGCTTAAAGACATGATGATTGAATCCCATTGAAAATGTATCCATTAAATTGCTACAAAGTACAGTACAAGAACTGGAGGTTTATCACATACATACGAAGTGAAGAAGCTGTTCAAATAAGCATGAAATAAATTAAAAGGAAGGCATGCAGGCTCATGAGGGTGCCCTAACCGTGACCTCATGGAATAGGCCGGCGTTACATGATTCGTTGGCATCCTACACATGTGGGGGAGCTGATACCGAGAGCCTGTAATGATGAGTGTGTAATTGAGGCCTAGCATGACTCATTCGCCGTACACACGTCTCCACGCCACCCCTGCAAACACTTTGAAGTCGTGGTCTTTTAATAACACCCAACCTTCATCTCAGGGCCCGTGGGTAAATGTCAGCGTGTTCCATCCGCTTACTGGGCCTTTCTGCTGACGGCTCCGAACCCCTTTGGCTCCAGGCCCAAGCCGAGGCTGAAATGGTGTCGTTTTAAGGTGCATTTACATTTCACTGCGAACGCCCGAGCGTCTCTAAGCCCATCAGGTATTTTTATCGCTACATATTTGTCAACAAAAGCTTTTACGGTTTTGAAATTAGTTCATATTTAGGACGTGCTTTCTCAGTTTAACACGTTTATCAAAATCGTCATCGCTCATTGTTTTTAGTATATTTTAATTTATTTGGCAGCTGTTTTGTCTGAAGCAACGTCCGTTTTTTGAGAAGGAAGGGTCAGGAAGGGTCAGTTGTTCCTGGAACAATTGGGGTTAAGGGTCTTAGTCAAGGGCCCGACGGTGACATCACTCTGCTGAGCCTGGGATCACAGACACAGCAGTCTGTCCACTGAGTCACCCATGACCCACAGACCTCATTATTATGCTATTTTGACAAATCTTTCACCGATATTATCCTCTCCCCAGCAATGAACATACGATATGAAGCGTTGAGAAGTGAGTTCCCCCATTGTTTTGGATGTGGTACCGCCATGACATGTGCAACACAATTGTCCCTAGAAGGTAATGACTAAACACAGACTAAATACTATAAAACATGTTTATTCAATGAACTGCAACACAAGTAGTACAAAGGCACACGGCGATCACCTCAATGGCTAAGAAAAGAAACCTTTTTTTTTTTTAACTCACATCGAGGGACCAAATGATATACATGTATACATTTATATATACGTAAGATTCAATGGAATCATACCAGATTAGCAAGACTCAGGAAATAGTGCAAGACACGGAATTCTCATGGAAAACGTTTGTCTGTAATATCTCAGATAATGTCAGAACATTTAAATATAACCTATGAAACCAAAAACTTGGTTAAATTATATTGCTTTGATCTAATTCTAGACCATATATTTCTAAGTAAAAAAATGTGGAAAAAAAATGGCGTGAATAAAAAAGAATATTGTAAAAAAAGCAAAGCACATATAAAGAAAAAAAAAAGTCCATCAGGACGTGTGGGAATTACGCCGTCTGGGCGGTGCTGTTGTCTCTCATTCTTTTCACGGCTTCCCTATAAAAAACAAACAGAAAACAGACGTTAAACAGACGTTAAATGTTAGTTCTGCTTGCGGAGAGCTTCACTCCGTCACTTTCGATTCTCTTTTCGGGAATCCCAGGAGTAGCTGGGCCGCATGGAAGGGGGGGTGGGGTCACGACTCACCTCAGGGTCTTGATCCGGTCCAGTACCCAGGATGCCCTGGGATCAGCACATAACTGTTTTCTACCTTTGTAGGTGTGGAAACTAAAAGACATAACAATGCATTAACATGGGGCGGAATTCATGTGTTTGTATATGTCTATCAAGTCATTCATATTAACAGAAAAATAACAAATATACAAAACAGTATATGTGTACATATATCTGTACATATCTATGTTTCTGCCTAAGGAGGTACTTACATAACAGCATTGATGTTGCATCTTCCAATATCCTTTTGTATCGACACTCCTTTGATGTTCATGATAGGTATCGGGGTCCTTGAATATTTTGTGCAGCAAACTGTCACAATAAAGAAAAAAACAGCAAATGTCAAAAGTTTAAACAGAGATACAACTGAGCATCGGAGGGGATGACGTCCCGTACAGGGCTTGTTGGACAATTAGGCGAAACACAGAAAAATCATTTAAAGAAATATTCATTTTTTTTAACTGTGAGTTTGTGAAAAGAGAACCGCAGGGGGAACGAGAGGATCTTGAGGTCAGGAGCCAAAGAAATAGGTCAGGTGAGGTCGGCGGGGCGTACCGGCAGTCACTGGCGTGTGGAGCAGACAGGCGAGCAGAAGCAGCGCGAACGAGGCAGCCGCCAGTCTAATGTGGGCCATCGTCTGTGTTCGTCTTCTGAGAGGTGAAGCTGGAGGGCTGCTGCCCTGCCCAGCCTTTATACGCGGCACGGAGCCGGAACCAGCCCCTATGCGGAGGTTTCCAACTGAACTAAATTAAGAATGTCCAGCCACGAAATTTTCCCCTTTCCAGTGCATCACTATGCTTTATAATTTCAAACACGTGTCACAAGTTTACATAGTTTGAAAACTAATAATCAATTCCTTGATTTTTTGGAAAATCATTTAGGTCACCCTTAGTATTTGAGAAGTATGAAATCATAACATCTGCACTGTGTTTTCATACTTTTCACCTTTCAGAATTGAAATTTTGAAAAATGCCCTTCAAAAGTGATTTGAAAAATCATACCTCATATGTACTTGTACTATATACCACCAGAGAATGGTAACATTACAGGCTGTTTTAGTGTTTTTCTCCATTAGATACTAACAATTAAGACAACAATTAAAATCCTGTGATCTATTCATTAGGTGGAAAAATTTGTAGAATCTTAAGATAAAGCTGCTGCACGGTAATATTTTCCTGAAAGACTGAAACATGGTTTGTGTTTGTCAAAGCCTAATATTAATCTACATATGAGTTGGCTGTCTGCTCATTTTTAAACATATTAAAATGTAAATATAATGAGTTTTATATAAGCCTCAAAAGTGGCACTGATCTACAGTTTAATCGACTGTAACTGAATGTTAAATTTTAAAATTAAAAAATTTTATTTACAATTTTTCCAACAGAAATAAGACTGATTGTAATTTAATTTTGAGAAGGACATATGCTCAGACCATATACTAAATAAGAATGGTAATTTTGTTAATGGATACTGCATACATACAAGAATATATAATAATGCATTTTATTTTTATTTGTTCCAGCAAGTCACAATAGTCTCTCAGTAGCAGTGTTTCCAAACCCGGTCCTTGGGGACCCTCAGACAGTCCACATTTTTGCTCCCTCCCAGCTCCCCGCCAGAGATTCCACATTTTTGCTCCCTCCCAGCTCCCTGCCAGACAGTCCACATTTTTGCTCCCTCCCAGCTCCCCGCCAGAGATTCCACATTTTTGCTCCCTCCCAGCTCCCTGCCAGACAGTCCACATTTTTGCTCCCTCCCAGCTCCCCGCCAGACAATCCAAATTTTTGCTCCCTCCCAGCTCACACAAAAACATGGATTGTCTGGGGGTCCCTGAGGACTGGGTTGGGAAACACTGCTCTATAGATTTGCAACAAAATCCGGCCTGGTCATATTGGCGTTTGTTTGTGTCACATCTTCTTCTTGATGCTTTATGCTGCTTATTCTCTGTTCTCCAACTTGCCTTCTAGTTGACAGGGGACTCCTCCAGAGAAAAGTGTTCCAGTCTCTGCCCCCGCACTCTGTGTGAAGTTGTTTGTTTTCCATGCGTTGTTGTGGGGGTTTCCTCAGGGTTCCCTGACATCCCCCCCACAATGAACTGCAGTTCTCAAATTGTCCAAACTGCGAATGGTTGGTTCTCTGCCCTGGGATATTCCGTCTTGCCCCCAGTTTTTCCAGGATAGGCTCCAGACCCACATGACCCTGTATAGGATAAGTGGGTATGAATCAGCAGATTGGTTATTAGTTAAAACAGTGATGAACCATTAACAGCTTATTTACTAACAGCTATAACCAAATTGCTGTTATCATTCAGTCAATCTTCTTTTCATTTTGAACAACCACATTTCAGATACGATCAACCACATCCTCAGATGCCAACGATGCCACTGTTTTAAATTCCATCACGACTAACTGTGCTTGATATTTAAAAGTTTACTTTTTCCTGATATCAATAAATGCTAAATAACCAGGCATATGGGAGGACGGGGGGGGGGGGGGGGGGGGTGTACCAAGAGTACCCCCCACCGCAGTGGGTACATTTCACAGTAGGTATGATGTTCTTTTCTTTTAAAGCTTCATGTTTCCTTCTGTAAACATAGAGCTGATGTGACTGGCCAAAAAGCTCCAGTTTGTCTCATCAGTCCTAAGGACTTTATCCCAGAAACGTTGAGGCTTGTCAATATGCCTTTTGGCAAATCCCTTTCTTTTTAAATGTTTTTCTGTCAATAGTTCAGCGTGCTGCAGACAATGATACCAAACAACACAGTAGCACGTTCTTTCCTTTAAATAGGCTGAATGGCTGATGAAAAGCTTGAAGGCGCCTGTGATGACTAATTAAGGTTAAACACTAGGTTTGAAACAAATTGAAATTCCATAGAATTTCAACAAAATCCGCCTGGTCATATTGGCGTTTGTCTGTGTCACATCTTCTTTATGCTTCTTATTCTCTCTTCTCTTACTTGCCTTCTACTTGACATGGGACTGAACTCTTATCTGCAATCTGTGGTATTTGTCACGCAAGATATTTGTCATAAAGATAGGATAAGATAAGATAAGATGAGATAAGATGAGATAATACCAACAAATCTCTCCATACTATTTTAGCCCGTCTTTCTAAAATAAACAACAAATCATTTATTTTCACGATTTTATTGGTTTACTGTATCACACATTAAAGGCATGCAGGTATACATTACTTTATGACTAACTGAACCACTTTTCAGGAGAAATGAAATATTGTTTCAATTACCAACATATGCCAACAAATTTGTCCACATCTGCATATGTTAAGAATAAAGCATATTCAAAGAAAACGTTATTGTAACGTCGTGTATGTCATTTATCATGCTTCCGTATCATGATCTGACTGTTGACTCCCCCCTGCGAAGACCATAGATTCTTCTGGAATTCATTTTATTTATATTTTTAAAAGTTAAGTTGTATTCACATGCACATGGTGGTTGAGCACATGCAGTTCTCAAACAGTTTTTTTTTTGTTTTATTTAGGTCAGAAGCACGCTGCTCTTTATCATGTCCTTCAGAAGTGGAGCACCTTCATTTCCTCAAAGCAAAATGGGTCACGGTGGAGTTGGGTTTTTCCTTTACCTCGCTACAAAAACTTTCCCTTCAACCTGAGGTTTGATCTTTCGTAATATAATTTCAACTTAATATATTTTGTGGCTACAATCCTCCCCACTCACTTCAGTTCGGTATGATTTACACAAAAATTTCCCTTCAAAAACCTCAACTTCTTTATAAGGATGCAATTTGACCTACTGAATTATGTTGCTCTCGGTGACCAGTACAATCTAAGCGGATTTAGTGTTTCGATTGTTTGGACGATGGGGTCAAAATTTGGATTCACGCTTTTTAGAAACATCTTTCCGCTGCGTTCCCTTTCTTTGTCATATAAATGCAACTGGAAGACATAGCTTCATACAAACGCTTCTCATCAATCTTTCTGACGTCCAAATTCATTTGTGATCAGAAAGAGAATTATTACACACAGTTCTATGGACTGGAATGCAAGTAAACATATTCAGTTTTGTATACATAGTAAATGTAAACAGTTTTTAGTGACACTTCTAAAGAGAGATGGCCGGCCTGCTCAGAGGAGAGAAGGGGTCAGAGGAGAAGGTAACCTAACACTCAGAGGTGGAAAGTACTACTCAACTGGTTGGTTGAAAAAATATCCTGGTCTGGATTTTTACTTTCTGGACCTGAACTTTCCACCCCTGCTAACATGGTTTTGTGGGGTTACAGACAGAGGTGGGTAGTTCAGGTCCAGAGAGTATAAGCCCAGACCCAGATTTAATTTCAAACACCCAGCTGAGTGCTCTGTCACTATGACTTTATATTCAACAGGCTGGTTGAAATGAAATGTTGGTCTAGGCTTTTACTCTCTGGCCTTGAATTACCCACCTCTGGTTACTGAATTAACAACCTAAAAATCAAGCAAAGACGATACAAAATACTATGAAAATAGATTTACACATATCAGGGGGAGAATTGCTGCAATGCCCTGAAAATAAAGGTGTGATGTATTTTGTGTAATTGTACACTCAATTTGTTACTTCCATAAATATTTTTGTTAGGTATCCAGAAATATAGTACAACTGAATTTGGGAATATAGGCCCATTTGTCCTGACCGGACCATCAAGGGCCGTCATAGTTAGAGTAGAGAGATAGGGGGGTCTGCCCTTTTCGAGCCACCCGTGAGGCTTTCAACAGGCCTGAAGTCAGCCTGCAGACTTGGTTACTGCAGGAGGTTTACGTTTCTGTTCTGTAGTCACTCCACTGCTGCTCTGGCTCACTGTCATGTTGGAAAACTAACTTTTAAAAAATGTCTCTCCCAGTTTCAGTTTCTGACAAGGGGCAACAAGTTGTGTCCAAGACCCTGTGTTTGACACACACTTTTGACCCTCCGACGGGCTCCAGAAGAGAAAGCAAAAAGATGAAGATTAAAAAAGAACGATTCTGTGCTCGAGTGACTGATCTCTGAGTGATGAATCAGGTTCAGTTTTGAGACATTTTGTATTGAGGCCACAACTTTTGTAGACCACAAACGCCCTTTTCTACAAAAGACCTGAATCTCCAGTGTTCTCTTGCAATCTTCAGTGTAGCACTTCTCTTCTTGGCATCCTCAGGAGCCCACATCTGCATTGAGCCTGTGATGTGTTTATATGACGATTTTAGGTGACCATCCTTTGGTAAATGTTCCTTTAAAGTGGCCTTTATGGTCTCTATAATGGTTTGTGGCCCAGCGGGTTAGATTGCTGTGTCTGTGATCAGACGGTCACCAGTTCAGATACTGTGGTTTTACCACTGAGCCTTGAACAAGGTCCTTAACTCCAATCACTCCAGGGTCTGGTCGTCTCTGCTTTTCCAACTGTTTCTTGCTTTAGATAAAAGAGAATGCAAATATATCCAGTTTCTGCCTGAGGTTGGTCTGATCTAATCTACTAAAGGTCTGGTTAGTGCCTTTGACATCTCACTAACTTTATTCTCCCCCCCCCCCCCCCCCCCCCCCCTCCACATTTATACAAACGAGGAATTATTTATTAAGTATAAAATAATGCACCAAATGTTGCTCGAAAGAGGTGCCCACACGAGGCGGGGATTTCATGACAGAGCTGCCGCGTCAGCGTTCCCGCTGACCTACTTTGCCGGGAATCGGAACGTTTCGGGTTCGGCTCTCCAGAAAGCCCTGTAGAATTTCCAGCCTCTGAACGTGTATATAAGGGCTTGGAAGGGGGCCTGGGTAGCTCAGACAGAACAAAGCACTGATCGACGCAATTTCGGATACGAACATCTGAAGCAATGGCAAAGTCCGCTGTGACCATTCTGACTCTGCTTGTCCTTCTGGTGGGACTGGTCTCTCTGGGGGAGATGAGTAAGTAAGACCTGTTCCGGATACATTACGTGCCAGCGCAAATCATATTCATACAAATATACTAATGTGAAACTAGGACATCACTAAGATGTCACCGGCTGCCAGTTACACCTATGTGTTGTTTCTGTAATACCCTTAAGAAGACATCCGCCAGTATTCTGTTAGTGCAGCCCAAGAGCTTCGCCCTATGTAAACTGGAACATTTGCCACCCACTGGCAACCTGAATACCTTTCACATAAAATCAGTTCCGCTCCTGTACGATTTATGACGCTGCTCTAGGTATTCTCAACTAATTTCTAATTTCTAAAATAAAAAAAAACATAAAGGCATTTGTTTACACAGGATCTGCACGGTGCTGTACGAGGTACAACGAGAAGCCAGTTCCAGTCAGCATGCTGAGGGACTACGTTCCCCAGAGAATTACAGGATACTGCAACATCGATGCAGTGATGTGAGTAAATGAGACTCCGACAGGCGATGTCACGCAGCTGGTACATGGAAAGCCGGTAAAGGCAGAGGCTTGCAGCCATTTTGTCACTCACACACGTGCTAACGCTGTGATCCATTCGAAGTCGGAATTTCCAAGTTCCTAGTCGGAAATTTCAACTGGAATGCCCCCTGAAGTCGGAATTCCGGAGCGACCTGTGCAATCCTGACCCCAGAAATCAAGATGGCTGCTCCCTTTATCAACAGAAGTTAAAGCTGCAGTCATTTACTGTTTATTAGCACTTATGTTTGGCTCATTAAGTCGGTCACACATGTAGGACTGTCCAACTGTTATCTGTGGTCATGTTGCTACGCTATTTTTTATGCACAAAACGCACGTATTGTGTACAATGGCTAACAATAACCCGGCTGGTAACTTGGGCCTGTTTCAGAAAGTAAGATTTCTTGCTTATCCGGATGAGTTGTCAGATTTAAGGTAGCCGGGGTTAAATTTAAGTAAACAACGATAAAATTCATTTAAACTGGGGGACCTTAAATCTGACAAGTCGTCCGGCTTAGCAGGAAATCCTGCGTTTTGAGTCAGGTCCCTGGTATTGCTAAATGGCTTTTCGCCTTGCCGTACTGGAATGTGGTTAATTGATGTGTGACGTCAAGCCAGCTCCGGCTTCCGGCCTCCGAGGTAAATGGAACACAAAAGAGCCGCACCGTTTCCACGGTGACACCCTGCGAACTGCTACCTGCTCCTTGGAATGATACATGTGCTTATATGAGTGCTGTTCTGTCCACAGATTTTTCACGAATATCTCGAAAAGGGTCTGTGCCAATCCCAAGGACAAATGGGTACGGAAAGCCATGGATATAATCGAGTAAGTCTGTCCTTCACTGATGCACAGTCAGCCCTGTTCACTCAAAAACCATGTCAGGAACATGTTTATCTTTAAAACGTCACATTCAGGCTCGCATTTTCCCTAAACCACTATGGCACAATATTCTGTGTAAATAAATGTATTTGCAGCAGCAGAAAGGCTGAACCCTGAGATGACATCAGTCCCAAAGACGCCTGCCACACCTGAAGAGAATGTTCTCCTGGTTTCGATCCAGACTCATGTTTTCTAACTAGGACCACTGCTATTGTTCTGCTTTCAGAACACCCTGGTCACTCCTTTCATTTCATTTCATTTAAAATGTTTTGATTACTCTTATATCTAAAAGTCTTTACTTTTGTTCAAAATTTGATATCATTGATGATGTGAAACTGTTGAATACTGAAAATAAATATTTTATACATGGATGAAGAACTGTGTACCATTCACTGATTACACGCTTCTGACAATGAAGTAAATTTTAATTTCTTAAACTTCTCTTGCAGGGTGTAATTTAAAATTAGACTATTCTCTAGTGATTTAACTATCCTGATTTTAAAGCTTTTGGCGTAACATGTTGTGTGAGTATACTCTGCGAAGGGCTGCCCCCCTCCTGGGTTGTTTTCCCTGCCTCGTGCTTCTGGGATAGGGTCCGGACCCCCACGACCCAGAAGGATGAGCGGTTTGAAAATGGATGAATGGATGGATGGATGGTGTAAAATGTTTATATCTGACACTCTCGGGTTTAAGGAACTTCACTTAGTTTGCGAGATCACGGTAGCAAAAGGTCCTACAACATTCTTTACTGCCGGATAAGTAATACAATTATTATTAGAAATTATAATTCGATTTCACATGCTGGTAGAAATAATTCAGTATTACCGTTTCCCCGTGGAAAAACCCGAAATCGGGTGATGAAACAGATGGATAAATAGATGAATGTATGATTTTTCGCGTGTTTCTTTGCCCCGGCTGCGGCTGTAACTGTGACATATCCGCGATGCGCTTGTAGTTCCGCTGAGAGCCACCGGAGGCGGATAAGAGACAGAGGAGCGGCACCGGGCTCATCGCGGCGGAAGGGCGGTGCAATCGCTCCTCTTACCGGAGGGAAACATCCCCCGAGTCGACGGGAAGCACGTGAGCTAGGAATCGATCCTGATGCCTTTCGGTTTATCTCAGTTTATTAGCTACGTTATGGCCGTGCTGTAGCGTCGGGTTGGCTTGTACACCGGCTGGTTGCTCGGGAAGCGTACCGCGGCCCACGAGCAGCTGGGTCGCCGGCTACCGGCTTTGTCCGCACATAAAGCCCCGGTAATGCATCCGTTTGCACCGCGGTGGTTTGTGGGCGGCGTGCAGGTCTGCAGTCTGACCCATCGCCTTTCAGTTCCTTCGCTTACCGCTCGCAGTTCAACTTCTGTATTCAATTCTATAGCTGTCGACACGTCCATTATATTTTCAATCGCCTTGACTGTTATTATTTATGAGGGATGAACGTAGTATGTCATATAAATTCACCTTCCAGGGCAATTCCGAAAATGGTATAACGATCCTTATCCGTAGTTTTCCAACGCTTTCTTGTTTATTTCGCCTTCTGTGCGACGATTCATAGGTGCCGTAATGCAAGTCCAGTTTTATGGCACTTTTTAGTTCTTACTTTTTAGTGAGCTATTCATATTAACCATTATAATCTCACTAATTTTTCTAAACTAATGTTTCATTTACCTAAAATGGAAATTTGTGCCGATGGGAAAAGCAAAACATTAATGACAAAATGTTTGAAATTGTGAGCTAATTTATGTGAATTCGTAGGAATGCCGGTGACCGCGATAAGCTGAGCTGTATCGGGCGCCTTCCTGCTGGTACCCGATGGAGCAGAGCGGCAGCCTGTTCATAGACCCGGACTTTGCGCCGGCCGACTGCTCCTGTTCTCTGACTGCAGCACTCCCATCGCCAGACTACAGGGGGCGGTAGAATGGATGCGCCCGCAGGTGAGAACATCTTCAGGAGTATGCAGGCTTGTGCAAAACATTGTTTGACACTTCTATAGTGTTTTTTGGCCTGTGGTCAGATCTGATTCTTGTCTTCTGCCTTCTGGTTTTGCACATGCTGTTCTTGCATCACCTAGTAAATCTAGAGAATGTCAAAATTTAAGAGCTGGGCTAATATTTAAAATATAATAATATACCTGTCCAGGAAATCTGCTCATCGCCCAAACTCTTCCCGGAGAATCCCAAGGAAGGTCACCCAAAGCAAGGCATTCTGGGAGACTGCTGGTTCTTGTGTGCCTGCACCGCGCTGCTGAAGAGCAAGCACTTGATGGACAAGGTAGTGCTAACAGGCTCAGCTCTCCTGCTAAAATGGGTCTGTTTGTCTTTCTTCATGCTCTGCTTGTTAAATGGGGCTGGTTGGAGTTAACGTTCACCCAAATGGATTTTTATGCCTGATGTCAGTGTCGTCACTACAGGTGTTTCCTCCAGGACAGCCGCAGTGGGGCGATCGTGACTATAAGGGCGAGTTTCGCTTCCGCTTC